>NC_056726.1:374547373-374554873 GCF_019279795.1 Protopterus annectens | reverse complement strand
TCTATGTCTTTATGTCTTTTCCATACTACTTTATTTCCTTGTGCTAGAGTATGTTATCTGTATATTTGTTTTTCAAAGTGTGTTGCTTAATTTCATTAAGTAAAGACTTTTATCATTTAATTTTAAGAACTTGAGGCTGGTTATTTATTAGCCTAAATAAGGGTAATTACATAGACCTGGTGAAGTTTAACTGTTGCCATCTACCTTTTGAAGAAAGACTACTTGGCTGTAGCTACATAAACTACTAGAACTGTTGGCTCATTTTAAGACTGCACCACAGTCATAACTTTGGCATGCCAAATTGGTGTGGCTTGTGTCACCCTATTAGTGTAAAAGCAGGAAGGAGAAGTTGTACTGAATAGATAGCATTAGTCATGTCTGGAAATCATTGTGTATGTGTGAATGCAATTGTTTTAGCCAAGATATCCAAGATATAGTCACTGAAGGCAAGATAGCATTGAGTGGCACTGAGCTGAGAGTAACAAGCATGAAATCCTTGTAAACTAGTGATTATAGTTTTGGTCTTCGATGGTATAGTAATTACAGTGTAAGACTATTTGTGTGTGACTGACACTGTTCATAGCACAAGAAAGCAAAGTTTACCACATGCTACTAAGGCCAACCTTTGCCTGAATATTATCAGTGGTACAGTTTATAGGGCCAGCTCTGACAAAGTTCACCAAATGAATGTTCCTGTGTTATATCTCTTGCAGACTGTTAGTCATAAATTATTTATACTCACAGAATGGTGAAGCATGGGTGTGCAGGATATCTCAGCAGATTACAGAGCAATATTAAACTATAACAACTGACAGATTATGCTGCTATGTTCTAAACTGATAGTATCCACTTTATGAGAACTAAGTATGATGAATCAACACTGGGCCAACACTAACAAAATCACAAACGTGGGTAATGTCAGTGCACTTGGGGGTGCAGAGTAGGAATACCTGTGCTGGTTGACAAGTAAAGGTAGAGTAGACTAGAAGAATCAAGGGATGATGATGCAGTTCAGGGAGAACTACATGGAAAGACAGATGAATGAGTTGATCAGAGACATAGAGGTAATCAAAATAGGTACCATACATTTGAGTGAAGCTAAAGTTACTTAAAAAAGCACTGAAGTTTTACAACAATGTAGATGACTTTTAAGGAAGATCTAAAATATAGCTTGATTTGATGACTACCTTATGCCTAGGAGTAGGACATTCCATAATCTAGGTAAATAAAGGCTAAATAGTCTGTCATTATCTATATTGTGGGATTTTGGCACAACATCCGGAGATAGTCAGTAGAATTTAGCTATTTTGGGGGAGTCATAGAATGCAGTAAGATCTGTTATATATCTCCAGGGAGGTAAGTGCCTATTTGCTACTTTGAGCTGCAAAAATGGAGCCTCTGTGGGAGACCCAGTTTAGGGAAGCCAGGAATCATAGCAGCATTCTCTCTCCTTTGGTCATTTACTCATTCTAAAGACTTAAACCTTGCCTGTGATATAAATGCAACCTGCTGGAGAGACCAATAAGTATCCCAGAGACTACCCCATCCATGTGAAGCATGAAGCATAAATCAATTCAAGTGTAACTTGGATAATAGGATAGGGAACAGCAAATTCATCCATGGTTTGGCACCTATGTCTCTAATGGACACAGGCAGCTTGTAAATGGTTCATCTCCCCAGGCTCCTGCTTCTATTTCATCTCCCAAGCCCCTACTTACACTTTTCAAGGATACCAGAGCTTGCATGGCTAGGCTTAAAAAGGCTCTTGTGGTCATAAACTTGGTACATACCTGTGAACCTAAGGGAACACAAAGGAAGTAGCTAACTGTCACTGACTTGGACTTCAGGAGATGAGAACAGTTAGTGCTTTACCCTGTCCAGTGGTCTATTTCTTTTCCTTTGATCATGTAGGTGTCACATTTAGAAAGCATGAGTTGCTGGCATAAGTGGCATTCAAGGTACCTCATGATGTTACCCACATATAATGACTTCCCATCTAGTGTCTAGGTATGTAATTGTGGCATGTATCAGGTCCCCATTTAGAACATATCATTATGCTCTGACTGGGTCTGCCTTACTTTTATCTGCAATACAACTGTGGTCTTTCTCTCAAAACTAATGTTCTAAGTTATTAATGCCCATATATAAGGTGGTTTACATGATAAAAGGACTATGGCTTGAACAGTACAACGATATGTCATCAAAATACCTTAGATGATCCATGTTGTTTTCATAGATCACTAATGTGCAGTGCATAGAGGAGGAGGTCTTTGTACTGACCAGTGTGGGGCATTAGCAAGAAGAATTTAAACTTCAAAATTTATATCTGACATTATAAATAAGTTATATTTTGGTCTAACCTCATTGTTCAAACATTCAGACAGGCAAGAAGAATGATAGTGGCAGATAGCAGACTACTATTTTTATGTCAGTTTGGTAGCTTTTCTGATTCATGAGTAGAACATCATTTGGTGCCAAATTTAACTCTAAATCTGATACCATGTAATATAGTTCCATTGTTGGATATGCTAGGATAATCTGTGATGGTAAAAGTTCTAATACTTTAGTATAAAGTAAACCAGTGTAATGCATTGTGACTTACATATACAAAAGTTTGCTATTGTTTTAATTACATGTGGTTAACAGATTTCAAAAGCATGTTTCAGGTTGATGAAAAAAGCACCATATAGCTGACCTTTTTCTATGATCTCAAATATAAAGTTTGTTACAGTGAAAAGTGATATATATATATATATATATATATATATATATATATATATATATATATATATATATATATATATATATTGTGAAAGCAATGTTGTCTATTAGCTAAGTGATAAGATTTGGAAATATGCTCAGTTAATTGCTTATGCAAAAGTTTTCCATTGGGGCAAATAACTGAGATTCGCCTACAATCCGATGAGGACTTAGGTATTTTTAAGTTTTAGAATTGGTATTATGGTAGTGTGTTTCCTCGAGTAAGAAATTATTCCTGCTATAAGTCTAAGGTTAATAATGCATATATCTGGATAAACTGTGGAATCAGTATTGCCTCTTTAAATTTCTTACTTGAGCCTACAGTTTCAGGTTCCCTCAATACTTGTTTAGAGGTTATAGCCTTGAAGTAGGATGGTGTAATATCCCAAATAAAAAAAATATTCCCCAGGATTCAGCAAGCTCTGCACGGTGTGCAGGAATAGTGCAAGAGCTGCTGCATACAATATGGCCAACGAGCGATCCAGGAATGAGCTCCCGGGACGTGCACGAGTGCTCCTACACTATTCCTGCATGGACACAACTCCTGTATGCTAATTACCCCATTTGCAGGTGAAAACCATGCAAATGAGGTGAATTAGCAATCCAGGAAGCTTGCAGGCGTCTGTGCAGGAATAGTGTAACCTGCAGAAATGTACTTGGCTGCTAACAGAATACATTTCTGCAAATTACAAAACAGAGGCATGACAGCTTGAAAGAAAGTATGCATTCAATGTAGTAGACATACCAATGGGCAAATGTATGGCCATTGGCATGGAAAATAGTTGCAAAATAATAAAAAATCACTTATTTTTTTTGGCCAATTTCGGCCGTTTAAAACAGGATCGGCCCGAAAATAATGAAAAAAAGTCGGAAATAAGCTTTTAAACCAAAATCAGCATTCTGCCATAATAGTCAGCGGCATGCATAAGACAACAATACCATGGAATAGTAGTTGCTAAGGGGGAAGGCTGAGTGTCAGTTTTGTAACCATGCATTAGCAGTCAGTTTTATGCAAATGAGGGGATTGATACTGAATCACAGAATTCTTCACAGTTTTCACTTGCACCCAACTGTGTAGGTGTAGCAACAATATAACATAAGTATAAGAGATAATGACCTCATAAGGGGGAGTGTCATGCATGCTGTAAGCTTATTGGAGCTATATGGCCCATGTTTGCCCTTAGCTAAGCACAGCTAAGGAAAGGGTGTGTGTGTCTGAGGCTGCCTAGGAGGGTTTACAATGCCTGATGTGTGTGCGAGCTGCGCACCAGGTTTTAAACAAGAAATAGCAGCTATGTTCACATCTGAACACTGGGCATTTGCGGCGTGCCTCGGGGCTTAAACAGGAAGGCAATGGGAAGGGAAAACAGCAGTAGGAAGACAATCAAGGAGAACTAGCATAGCTGGCAGGTGAAATGTATAAGAATCAGCCAATTACACAGGCAGCAGCCCAGCCCAGCCCAACACACTACTATAAACCATGCAAACACCTTTCAATCTGTTTTTTCCCACAAACTCTACACCACCGGTGTACACAGATGGGGAGATTTTACCTGACAAAACTAACAAAATGATGGGGCTGCTGTTGCTCTCATACATCAATATGTGGACGAAGCTGAGGGTGGTGAGGATGAGAATGCTGATGACCAACCCACAGAGAGGAGAAGAAGAGTGTACAGACCTAAGGAAATATACCAGGGGCTACATGAGCTGGAGATAGTGGAATGCTATAGGGTGGACAGGGACATCATACAACAAATTGTTGAGCTGTGCTGGCCACGCCTCACACACAGAACCAACAGGGGGGAACCCATCCAAGTGGATACCAAGGTATGTGTAGGCTTAAGGATACTAGCCACAGGTACCTTCCAAAGGCCAACTGAGTATATCATGGGAATCTCACAGGCATCAGCATCCAGGGTACTCCACCAGTTCCTGGATGAACTGTCAGCACATGTCTGTGTGCACATATATTTCCTCAACACCCATGAGGCATTGACCAGCAATATGTGTCTCTTCCACCAAATAGCAGAATACCCTGAGGTAGTGGGTGCTATAGACTGCACGCACATACACATCAAAGCACCACCTGGTGAGCGGGGTAGGGTCTACATAAACCGCAATAGCTTCCCCTCCATCAACTGCCAGGTCGTGTGTGATGCCCAGGGTATTATAATGAATGTGTGTGCTGGCAGCCCTGGAAGCTGTCATGACTTCCACATCTAGAATATGACACAGCTGTACCAGAGATTTGCCAGTGGGGACATCCCATATGGCCTCCTAGTGGAGGATGCTGGTTACTCACTGGAGCCATGGCTGATGACACCCATCAGAAATACACACACACCCGAAAAATAACTCCATAATGAGGCACACGCACAAACCAGAATCATAATATAGCATGTGTTTGAGATGCTCAAGTCACAGTTCTGGTGCCTGGACATATCCGGTGGAGCCTTGGAGTACTCTTCAGCTACATGTACACAAATTTTCATTGTATGTGCCATGCTACACAATATGATCCTGCAGAAACAGCTCTTGCAGGAACAGCACGGGGCAGGGCCACACAGCCCCCCACCATTGCCAAGGCCAGCACAGGCAGAGTGACTCAGAGGAGAAACAACCTGAGCCTGCCCATGTAGGCATAAGGAGGCATGCCCAGTATGCCCATGCTTTGGCAAAGAGGCAACGCAAAGCACATACAGTGACACTGTAGGAACCCAGGGAATGACACCTCTCTCTGACTCGCACATACAGTAAAAGGAAAGCCAAACATGACACTACCTGTGCTTTACCATGTATAGGGAGTGCACTATGTGCATCTGACATAGTCAGCCCTCCAGCACCATCCTCAATACTGGCACAGCTACAAGATAAGTCAGTCTTCCTATCAATTGCTGAATGGAGTAGTATGTTCTGCTAGTCATATCTATGGTATGGATGTGAGCATGCAAGGGAATCATGTGGCTGAATGGCATGACAGCAGAGAGTGGACACCTATATGGACAGCATGAAATCCATAACAAATACTGGTGTCAACAAAGTAGGCAGTACTAGATAAGGTGAAAAATCTCACTTCAGAATATGTGGTGGCCCAAATGTGTGTCCATAGGACACACGCATGCATGTCAGTGAGGCTCACATACCCAACAACAGCCTCAGCCAGCAGGACAGGTGTAGATGACCATAAATAAAGGCTGTGCTAAGGCCTCCAATTGATGGCAATGGAGAACAACCCCCCTCCAGTCCTACACAGACAGACTACAACAGGTCAGGCAGTTGTATGTTAGTTCTGAAGGGTAAGAAGTCTGAAACTGAAATGTAGGTCAATAAAACCTAAGATCTGTACTCTACTTTTTTTTTTTTTTTTGTGTGTGTGTGTGTGTGTGTGTGTGTGTGTGTAGACTTTAATGATTTTGAGGCCATTCACAGACACTACACCTCTCATTGCTCTACTTTAGCAAGCTTGCTGATGTCAGTCACCTTGAAATACCCCTTTGGAGAAGGGCCAACCCTATAAGCTCTGTGGTGCATGACATAAATGCGGAGCAATGTGGTAACAGTAACTGCACAGGTATGGGTTTGAATCTCACCTGTGGCAAGTGTTTGTGTGCGTACATATGTATGTGTGTACCTTAAAGATTTTGGCTCCATTTACACCAAGTACACATCTCTGAGCCTGACTTTAGCAGTCCTGCAGATATCATCCACCTTAGAAGTATCTGTTACCAACCCTAAACCATGTCAGGTCAGTGGTGCATTTGGTAAATGTGTAACATAATGGCCAGTAAAGATTGTTAGAGGTTTGAGCTTCACATCCGGCAAATGTAAATGTGTGTTTGGGGTAACATTATTTTTGGGATCTCTCACCCACTACATCACCCAGTGCCAGTATTTACAAGGGCTGGTGATGTTCCTCACCTTAGAAGTACCTTGGCACAACAGGCATCCTATAAGCTCCGTGGCATGCGTGATAAATATGGTGCGCTGTACTAGCAATACATAGCTAGGCAGAGGTTTGAATCTCAGTACTGGCAAGTGTGGGTGTCTGTCATCAGTATCATGGGTGGAGGTTGCAGTGATTGTGCAATAACAGGATACATTGTGGGGCTGGTTTTGCTAAATTATTATGTTGAGGAACTAGTATATCTCACAATGTCCACCTTACAAGGACAACAGATGTCAAACACCAGAGAGGGTGGTGTAGACAATCCATAGCCCTACATGTGACATTATGGATTGCTGAACAATATAGGCAACCCTTCTATTACTCAAAGAACACTCTCCATCCATGTCTCATACACAAACATACTTAGGCAACAACCACTATATTAGTAGTTCCCTGCATATTGCCTTACAGATAGTACCCACGGTGTGATGCAGTGGACTACATGCCTGTTGACTACAACAGTGCCACTGACATCAGAAAGCACTGTGATGTGTTACATCTCCTGACTGAGTGTGTGTTATCCAGCAAGTAAAAGGACATGGCACCCTGTGCCATCCCTGCATGAGGCAAATGCTTACAGTGGTCCTTTTGTTATGTTCCCCACTGGACAGCTGCAACAACTGTGGAGTCTGCAAATGTAACCCACAAAGGGCATACCATGCCTTATACACATGCCCTGTATGGATAGACGCCACTAACTCCACTGAATACCTGTATTATGCTGTCAATGTAGGTGCAAGCATGACCTCAGTTCTATAGTCAGGTCTCACCAAATGAGGTTCGGAATGCTA
>NC_056726.1:374324873-374542373 GCF_019279795.1 Protopterus annectens | reverse complement strand
CTAATTGCAGCACCAGGAATGTTGTATACCTTGCCCACTGTCAGTGTTGCTTTCACTTTTATGTGTGCAAAACCAACAGATCTCTAAAGGAAAGAATCGGGGATCATTTGTATTGCATTCGTAAAAAGCACAACTTCAGTGCTTTAGCGAAGCATGTGTTGAGTACAGATCCAACACACACCTTTGTATTTCAGGTTCTTCATGAAGTACATCCCACCTTATAAGGAGGGGACATAGTGAATTGTACAGAACTGATAGAATTAGAATGGATTTTGAGACTTGGGGCTCATCAAAATATTGGGCTGAATGATATGATTCCCCTCAGACCCCTGTTGAAATTGAAGAATTTGAAGTAGTCTGCTTGAACTGCTTATGTGCTTTGTAAAAAAAAAAATATTTTTGTTTTTATTAACATATATGTGTTTATATATATTTTGTTACATATATTTTTTATATATATATTTACACATGGTGCAGATAGATGTCATGAATTATATATTAATGGATGAATCATTTAATTATTTTATGCTTATTTTTATTTTTTATATTTTTGTGTAGTGTGGATGATCTGTATTTATTATTCAATTAAGTAGCTGATGATGAAATGTGCTGTGATAAGTTGATGGAATGTATATAAGTGCAGTTGAGAAGTTGTTGAACTGTCTGATGAAGTGGCTTTTGTGCTGTGAAAGCGCTTACGTGTTTTTTTCATTAAAGCTGGTTGTTTATCCTTGAAGTGTTGAGTATTTTTACTTGATACCTTCTGCCATCCACAGAGTTGTTTTTGGTCTACATATATAAATAAATATACATATATATATATATATATATATATATATATATATATATATATATATATGTATAAATAAATGTGTGTATGTACATGTATACATACATCTACATATGTGTATATATTTATATATATATATATATATATATATATATATATATATATATATATATATATATATCCTTGTTATCTGTAATCATGAGTGTTGTATATACCTTCCCAGATGTATCCCACCATATTTATCTATGTGTACATTTAGATATAATAACATACTGATTCAACACTATTTTCACTAAAAAGTACTTTACAATTGTAGAAGTCAAAGCAGTTGTTCACTACTATTCAGTATGTGTACTGACAGATATACTTGAAAAAACAACAAGCATACTCACAGCTGTGATGGCTTAGTGGTTAACTTCCGTGACTATAGTTTATAGGGTCCTGGGTTCGAGCCTGGCAAGGGATGTTTATTTTGTTGCTAGGCAGAGCAACTACTGTTGGATACAGAGTGGTTAAGGCAGTTTTGAGCAGCTTTAAGTGGGTTTGCACAGGTTTGCATGACGGTAAGTAATGCTAACATACGGTTAAATGAAAAGGCGCTTACACCATGTCAGCTTCGCTTACCACTGTGCAAATCTGCTTAGCAGTTACATTTAAGCAGTGCTTAATCCTGCTAAGCATAGCTTAGTCTTGGTAACTAGTGACCACATTCCAGAGTGTGAAAATGGCAGGGTAATGACATCTTTAATAAGTGTATTTAATTCCATGTACATAACATGCTTCTATGTGCTGTCATTACAGTAGCAAGGGGTGTGAATATACTGTATGGGACAGCCGAGTAGATATGGCTAGTACAACAATATTTTCTCTTTGTATGTGTTTCAAACATGGGTAGTATCCCAGGTTATATGCAGTCACACTTGCATGTATTGTATCATTAGTTTACTACTGTTAACAGTACTTTCCCAAGTAAGAGTAGATTGCAGATTGTAGTACTGGAACCATAGACCCCTGCATGCAAAGCTGGACTCTGAGTACTGATTATCATATTTTTGGTGTGTGAGCTGTGTGTTGTTAAGCATTTGCTATTGGATATTGATCTGATATGTGGATATTAAGTGTAGACTACTATGTGTATAGGACATGTCATCGAGGGCTGCTGTCATGTAGTAATGGCATACCTATCAGTGTCAGACGTCTAGCTGTCAAAATATTTATTCTAATGCATAACCTGTTGGCTAGCTGATTTCTGTCTGTCCTCTGTACAGATGTGCAGATGTCAGGTATCCATTTTGGCTACTTACAGGCAATCTATGCTTGACTGACACTGACATGTCTGCCCAGCTGTGTTATGAATGCCATAGCTAGGAAACCCCACCCTGTATGCACCACATGCCATGGATACTACGACTAGACTACCACAGTCAACAGAACATGCTTGGGTGCAGGTCTCCAACCCAGATACTGGCCATGTTATGTAATATATGTTGCATAGATGTCAATTGGAGCATCCCACTGGCCCTCTGCAAGAAATAACCAGATGATTGGATGTTGCATTTAACTGTCACCCTGGGGATCACTCAAGTGGCATCAGTTGATAGATGTCCTGCAGACAAATGTCAGGTGGCATGATACCACTGTACCCACATTCTCTACTCTTCTCATCTCTCCATGGGGAGTATCCTGGTACACACCTAGGAACACCTGCACCTATGGACCCCAGTACTGACAAATATGTCAGTGTGCATTACTGAGAATAACAGTGTCTGTGTGTTTGTAAACTTGTAGTTGATATTACCCTGAGGGCCTTCTCGCCCACTACACCCCCCCCCATTGTCATAGTTCAAAATGGCCGTTGCTGTAATGGACATTAAATGTACCTTGTTACACTCTTCACCCTATGGGCTATCTGGAGCTTGCAGTACCAGCACAACACTGTTGTACAAATGGGCAGATAGGCATGGGTTACCCTCTGAGTCCTGGCAAATGTGTGTATGTGTGCAAGTGTGTGTATTTGCAGGATACAGCATTCTGAGGCCACATTCTCCGAATACAATGCACCTTGCCATACATTATAAGGGATAGTGATGTTGCTGACATTAGGAGAGGCATGACAAACCCTCACCCTGCTATCCCTGTGGCATGTGCAATAGATGCATATCCCTGTAGTAGCACTCTTGAGATAGACAAGGGGTTGTATTACAGTCCTGGTCAATGTGTGATTGTGGGTATGTCAGAGTATTATCATGGGTTTCAGTGAGTACAATATCCAATGTGGGGTGTGGGTGCTGGGTATATGGTCTTTACATCATGGTACCCCCAGTACATGTCCCAAGGTCCACTGTATGGGGACCACTGTCACCATCAGCCATGCAGGTAACTGATTACACTATCCAGCCCAATGATGCATGTGATGTGTGACACTTATCTGTAACAGAATGGACACATTAACAAGGTAGTTAGCACCAATAAACCTAGGTCTCTCAGATGTGTGTATGACTGTTATGTGTTTGTCAATGTGTATATGATAGTATGTCACACTGTGTATTGTTCATAACAACCAGTACATCCCCCATTTCCATACTGTACAAGGCCTTGAGTTCTTCACTTAACAAGAAACGCGGGACACACCTCATCCTAAAAGCTGTGTGGTGTGTGCAATTAAAGCCAAACACATTAGTAGCAATAAGTACCTAGGTAGGGGTTCTACTCTCAGTGTTGCTAAGTAAGTGTGTGTGTATGTGAAGGGATCTACTTCAGTTTGCAGAAAATACATGTCCCAGGAGGTCATCTGTCCGAGAACTGACTGGCAAATGCTAACATTTCGAAGGAATCATATTGTGGAAATTCATTCCATCAAAACTAGTAGTAGATGTGTAAATGCCCTCTTCCCCACTGTACAGCTGTACAGTGATACTGGAGTTGGTATATATAGTTGGGTGTAAATGTTGTGGGCACAGCCACCCTCATTGGGGCTATTGTTGTGTGTGCCCCCCCCCCGCCCCGCTTAGACTGCTGTAATACTGTACAGTTTATGTTAACATGTTAAGTAGTTGTCAACCACACTATGTGCGGTTTTATGCCACCCCACACCCTCCAAAGTGGAGGGCTGTGCCACCCACACCAGCATACCTATGTTTACCAACTCCAGGAATGTACTACATTGTGGAAGAGGACATATACCCTGCCAGTACCATCATCAATGACATTAAACTAACAGACTGATTATTTAGTTATGTGATGTTTTGCCTATTTTGTCTTGGTGGAATTACATAGGCTAAAATGGGTTCACTGCAAAATTAAGTACATTCATGTGTACAGTATTCTCTGTGTATTGCATCAACACACTGTGTGTGTGTGTGTGTGTGTGTGTGTGTGTGTGTGTGTGTGTGTGTGTGTGTGTTATACACAAACATGTGGTGTGTGCTACTCAGTGCACTTACCACTGTCCACTGTAAAAGGGCTGTTGACATCAGCCACCATGCACTCACCTGTATACACCCCTCAGACCTATCAGCCATGTGGCACATGCAGTAACTGTTATACAGACCTGTTACTCGTGTTCAGCTGTACCCAGGATATCACACAGTCAATGTGTCACCATAGTGCCATACCTCTTGTAGGAAACAACATCAGACCAACATCCTGCTGACACATAGACACCTACAATGCAAACTGAATACATTATGGAGACTACAATCAGTCAGTGTTAATAACAGCTATAATGGATCATGGCTGGACGGCTATACATCTTGACATGTAAGCATTAAACTTTCCAGCTGAAAACATGTTACACAGCATTACATTGCCAAGCCTTAGTACAATCACCCTGTGCATGAAAACCATATTATCCTGTCCCTGCATTGATGGTGTGGATGACAGGGAAGTGGCACAGGTATCATCATATGCACAGGGCATGTTGTGGGTTTGCCAGAGACCTAGGCTGAGCCATTTGGTTGACTACATGTGTAGTGTTAGGAAGTTTCCTTATTAATTGGACTGTGCAGATGTGGTGTGTCTAGGTATGGAGGTGCCCTAGCTGTGTTGGTGGTGTGTGTGTGTGTGTGTGTGTGTGTGTGTGTGTGTGTGTGTGTGTGTGTGTGTGTGCGTGTGTATGTATGCACACAGTTCTGCCATGTGGCTGCCCTATACAGGGGTTTGTTGGACAGCTGCAGACCGTACATGGCAGGGTGTGCAGTTCACCGTCTCTGGCCATGGACACAAGAACTGTGCCGGCCAGGGGTTCCTAGGGTGCTACAGGTATAAGCCCAGATATGGTACTCTCCCCTGATGATAGCAAATGTCCGCTGGATCCGGGTCCCTGTTGAGGCTGGCCAGGACCATGTGCACATGGACAGCTGTGTTGTGGTGTGGACAGCATTCCCCTGCAGTGCTGGTGCTGGTACTGCCACTACGGGAGCAGCTGTGACTTGTTGCACATCCACATAGACATCCACCTGTTGGTGTTGCTGACCTATGTCCATGTGGCTGTTGCCCTAATGCCACCATATGCTCTAACACAGACATTGCATGGTCGAGGACTCCCACCATCTCACCCAACTGTCTATCCAGGACCTCTGCAAAATAACGGTGGGCACCTGCAAGATCACGGATGTTGTCAAGTACAGTAGAATGAGTAGCCCTCTGGAACCTCAGACTCTGTCTGGTATAATGTTCCATTTGTGCCTGTGCCACCATAATGGCCCAAAACATGTGTCTGGTGACACCTGCTGTGGCACTTCTGCCAGGGGCATAATGGTCATCAGCCCTCCTATGTGCACCCCTGTACATCTGCCTGTGTGGTACCTCGCCAGTCATCTGGCTATGGCTGCTCTGTACAGACTCACTTGCCATAGTCAACACACTGTCCTGCCCCATGCCAACACCCACTAACTGTCCCTCATCTATGGCCACTGATGATGGGGTATGTATAGACATTGTGACTGTGTGCAGGGATGGGGTGGATAAAAGTGGGATGTCAACTGATGGAACAGCTTCAGCCCCTGACAACCCTGCCTGTGCCCCACCATACCTATCATCATTGTCAGAGTCTGCATGGACACTAACATCAGTTTGCCTGCAGGAGGGACCCTGACCCACCTCACCACCTGTGAGGGAAAAGCAAAAAATGTAATGTAAGACCTGTACGTCATTGCTTACCTCTACACTCTCTCTCTCACACACACACACACACACACACACACACACACACACACACACTTACAGGTGAAGTGGCACAAAGATATTATCAAGACCTCTCATTACCCAACAGTCAACATGCATGACATATGGCACTCAACAGCATGCACTGCAGCTGTACGCAATCCCTGTTACCAACATTATACATCTATGTGATGCATGAGTTGTGTTAGTAGGTGATGCCCCTTCCCCTGGAACACACTGAACCCATGTACACAGTATTGCTGTGCACCTGTTCAGCACCCTGGCATGTACTGTGCACCATACCTCACTAGTGTACACACCATTGCTGAATGTGTATATGTATGGCAGTTATGTTTGCTCTGTTGCTCCCACCCTCTGTGTTTTTCTGACACATGCCTGGGATGATATGAGGACAGATGTCAATAGTGAATGCCTGACCTCTGTTTTGCAGATCTCATTATCAGCAGTGCATGTATGAGCAATAAAATCCGATTACACTGACAACCTTCAAAGCCTACTGTGGCTATGAGGAGTGTGCACACCCTTACTGACATGCCAGCCTCTTCCCTGATATGCAATGGGGCCACAATGCTACATATGTTAACATTACATGCACATGATATGTGACATATGACCTGTGCAATCAAATGCAGTATCAAACAAATGTGTTAGTTGTGTAGATGCTGACTGAGATGCATATAATATGTGGGTTGCATAAGTGTGCACACCCTTAACATGATGGTTTGTTGCAGCAGCTGTTAAGTGAACTACAGCAGTCAATATTCCTGGAAAGGGTATACTAGCATGGCCCATTTTCATTTGCCATTATTTGGTCACTCCGCCCTACAAATGTCCCGTAACTCTGCCAGATTGCAAGGTCAGCTCATGTGCACAGCCCTTGGAGGTCACACAGTGCCCTCACTATTGCTGTGGAGTCAGGGTGATGTCTGGCACAATTCATGACCTTGACTGTGTTTAGATACAGCCATTCTTAGTGAGCTTTGAATGTATGCTTCAGTTCACTGTTGTGTTTCAGGATGACACCCCTCCCCACCCTCAGCCATTTTGCAGATGCTTGGCAAATATGGGCCACACATGAGTGTCATTTTGCAGTGTTCCAAATTCAGAACAGCAAACATAAAGGTGCACACTAGCACCAGCAAGGTACAGATGGGGATGGTGGGCCTGAGGTGGAGTGAGGTGTTGCTTGTGTACCACATGTATCTTTATTAATACTGTCTGTAGGCTTCAGCCCTGGTCTCAATACACCATTACACATTGCAACACATGCCTTTGGGAGACTTGATGTTATGCATATGCTACCTGTAGAGAGCCCTGGATGATGTTTCCTGTGGAACAACTCTTCCATCTGATTACCCTAATCCATAGGCCACACTTATGCAGAGTCCAGGCAATTGTTGACACAGGTACTGCACAGACAGTACTTGCTAGACATCCCTGCAAGTCCCTCAGTGTTGCTGCATGTTTATGGGAAGCCTATATTACCAGTTTGCAACATGTGTTGTCATCTGTCTTGGATGGGCATCTGTTTATTTTCTACATTAATGTTGTCCCATACGTCATAATCACATCCAAGACTGTCTGCACTGTTTGCCATGGTATATGCAATGGTGAGGTAAGGCTATGTCTCCTACTCCTGAGTGCTAAGTTTTGGATATGGGATCCAGTCCATGGTTTGTAAGATGTGTGCAAGCCATGGCTGCCTCTGTTGCAGGTGATGGGCAAATGTCATGGACATACTTCTTGGACAGCAGACCATTACTTGGTGTGACATTGAGGCCCTGTACTTGAAAGAAGGTGCGTACTCAAGAAGAGTGAATGCTGTCAGTACCTCAAAAGCTGTGTCCACAATATATTTGGAGTGTGTGCACACATATGCTTCCAGTGTTTGTTAAGGTATGTATTCTCCATATTTGTTGTCCTACATTGGATTCCATATTACACATTCATTGCTCATGTTACAATCACATTACAGGTTGCAAAAGGTGTGGAATGTGCTATTATGATATGCCGTTGTGTAGATGTGTAACAGTTGCCATCATAGTAGTGATGTATACACTGTTCTAGCCACTGTATAAGGGTAAAGTTTCAGACATGTCCCTACTGTAGGCCATTTGTCCCACCATTATGTTCATCTCTGTCCACACATCTTGCACTGACAGGTTGTTAGGTATACTGCAGGACTCTTACATTCCCTTCAGATATGCCACCATGGTGACCACTGTGATGCAGTGCAGTTAACAGCAACAATAAGTGAACATGTACAGCATGCATTATGGGTAGGTGTGTTAAATGTGTGTATGGCAAATACCATGGCCATAACATGGCCGGTATATTGGCAAACCTGAACAAAAAAAATCCATACTCACCAGCTACAGGCTGCTGCCCCAGAGGTATACCAGAGGGACCTACATAGTTGTGTGAAAGACGTAATGTCAGTAGCCACACCTGTGTCATCAGTACATCAACAGTACAAACCCACGGTACTGGAGATTATGCACATCTTTTCATTACTACACTGCATCAACAGACTATGTTATTTGACATATGCATGGAGATACTTTACAGATGAAGATGGACAAGCAACAGTGGTCAACTAATGTGCCCTGCGGCCTTACCTGTATGCTCCTTGTCTATTGAGTGGGTAGCACCTACCTCCACAATGTTATTGTCAGGTTCCTGGCTTGGCTGGTGAGCGGGTGCCCCAAGGCTGGCGAGAAGGTCCTCAGCATGTGTCAGTGGGGGCTGGATGGCACAACCTCCACCTGTGGCAAACTGGTCCCTCCTAATTGCAGCAGCACGCTGATAGGTGTGGCTGATGAGATGAGTGCAGAGATGTCGCACCTGCTCATAACTGTGGTTATGCAGGCTGACATCTTTAACCCTGTGGATTAGCTCGTTCCACAGGGCAGTCCTCTCCTGCACATCATGGGCCATATGCCCAAAGACGGTTCTGTGGTGATGCACAAGGTAGTTGATTATTATTTCATTCTCCTGTGGAGTATAAGCAGGGAGACACTCTCTGGACATGGTACCTGGAAGACATAAACATGAAAAAAGGTCTGAGGACCTCATACTGCAAGGATATAATGGTAATTGACATCCCCCCTCCGATATCTGAACAATAATCGGAACACACAGATCAATGGGTATGTTTACACCAAACATAATGTTGGGACATATATCCTATTGTGGAAAAATATTGAAATGAGTTTATATTTATGTTCCATGTTGAAACACTATCATTGGTGGCCTGTTGCTAACAATGTAACCTGCATGCCATTGTAATGGCCACTGTGGTTCCATATATGCATGTGTTCTGTTTGCTATGCAACTGTTCCAAATCTGGTGTTTTGGGTTAAGGGAAATATATAAGCATTCTGTTATAACTAATCCTGGATTGTGTTGAGTATTACTACCCACATATGTTCTAAAACTGCAACACAATAGCATGCTTGGGAAGGCTGTTCCCAGCAAAACCACATCTCCCACCTCATCTGGCCATGGCACCAGGCCACAGCACATCTGGGACCCACCCCATGGCCACCTCATCTGCTGGTCCTGCACTACCTTCAGGTTGAACCACCTAAGGGGATGGTGCTCGTCCCTCCCCTGGGAGCGCGCACAGACAGGATCCTGTCACCAGAAGTCAGGTGCAGGGTCTGGTGCATAGGGAGCTCTGCAGAGAATTTGGGGATCTGCTACACCAGCTTGAGGTCTTCATGGCACAATTAAAGGGTCAGCCTTCCCCTCCTGCTCAGCCCCCAGCACAGCCACCCTCAGGGCCATGAAGGTGCAGTGGTGACTGCCCATGGGTGGGGACCTCAGTCCCAATGTTTCCATTTGGGGGGCTCATGGGCTTCCAATTTCCAAACATCCCTCCCCGTCCAAGGTGTTTACCTGCCACATGTGTCATATAGTGCCCTCGTATGCTCTCTTGTCTGTCTTCTGACCCACCCTAACTCTCCAAATATACCTACTATCCTTCCCCAACATCCTACTCTCACCTTAACAAAAAAGAGCAATCTGTTCCCAACATGAATTTCACACCATACATAACTGTCCATTTTGCAACCACTTAAAACTAACTGCTTACAGGTGCCTTAATCATTCTGTAACCAACAGTCCTTGTTCTGGCCAGCAAATAAATTATCAGCCCTTGCAAGTGTCTAACCCAGGACCCTGCAAACCATAACCTTTACCACAAAGCCATCCGAGCTGCAGATATGTGTGATGTTTTCTCAAACATATCATGCAGCTCAGTCATTCAACAGTAGGGAAAATGTATAAATACATATATATATATATATATATATATATGTATATGTATATACACACACACACACACACACACATATATATATATATATATATATATATGTGTGTGTGTGTGTGTGTGTGTGTGTGTGTGTGTGTGTGTGTGTGTGTGCATATCTATCTATATATATATATATATATATATATATATATATATATATATATATATATATATATGTGTGTGTGTGTGTGTGTGTGTGTGTGTGTGTGTGTGTGTGTGTGTGTGTGTGTGTGAGTAGTACTACTCTATGAACCTATGTGTGTGAGTGTGTGATTGTGCGTTTGTATATATGTAAACATACAAATCTATATATATATTAGCAAAGCATATAGAACAATATTCAGAACATGCATTTAAATTCTGGATACTTGATCAAGTGGACAGTAATCCAAGAGGGGGTCCAGTCACCTTATTAGAAAAGTTGGAATTGCTCTGGCAAATTTGTCTCAATTCTTATAACTTTCCAGGATTGAATGACATGTGTTCTATCACATGCTGTTTAAAACTGAAAAGCTTAATGAGATGAAATACTGTAGTAACAACATTATAGAAATGATGTTTTACTTATTAATTTTTTACTTGAAAATGTTTATAATGTAAGGTTAGATAAATGAGGAGACTCTTTACATTTTTACACAATTTTCATATATGATTTTCACCATATTGCTGCTGCGATAAATGTATTCATTTTCTTGTTAAATAAGGCAGTTTTAAAGAACAGGAAAATGCATATTATGTTCACAGAGCTATTTTAACTACTGTTCCTTTAAATTTTAAGATGGAGAGGCCAGCTGATTTTAATCATGGTTAAACATGACTATTTAAACTTGATTTTTGTAAATGTTAGTATCTGATGAAGTTCAAAGAAATATTTGGACGAAAAGCGCTTCATTAAACTTTGTGGAATCAGTCTTCAGTGAAGTTGCCAGCTGGTTTTGTTTAATTTCTCAGTTTTTTGTATCTTGGATTTTGGAGTTTTTAAATCTATATATGTATATGTGTATATGTATATGTGTATATATATATATATATATATATATATATATATATATATATATAGATATATATATAGATATATATATATATGGATCTAGGACACTTGCTCGAAAAAGCAAGTGTCCGAATCCATATATACCGATCACAGCTTAACGAAAGCGCTTTAATCAAAAAAGCGTGTCTGTTAAACTGTGAAAAAAAAAAAAAAACGAAACCACTAATTAAATGTTTTTGACCTGCACCCCCCCACCCCACACTTAAATATTCTCACTGCAAAGTTGCACTACAGTGGAGTAAAGGAATATTCCCTTACTCACACTGCAGTGCGACCGGCACACCACTCACACATACCTGAAATTGCTGCTTCGATGAACAGCAATTTCGGGTATGTGTGAGCGCGAATTTGACTTTCAGTGAAAGATAAATTCGAGCAAGTGTCCAGGTTCCATATATATATTTATATATATATATATATATATATATATATATATATATATATATGTATTTTCTTCTTCTTTCGGCTGCTCCCGTTAGGGGTTGCCACAGCGGATCATCTGTTTCCATTTCTTCTTGTCCTCTGCATCTTGCTCTTTCACACCAACCACCTGCATGTCCTCTCTCACCACATCCATAAATCTTATCTTAGGCCTATCACCTGGCAGCTTCATCCTTAGCATCTTTTTCCCAATATACTCTGCATCCCTCCTCAGCACATGTCCAAACCAACATAATCTTGCCTCTCTGGCTTTGTCTCCAAACCTTCCAACCTGGGCTGACCCTCTAATATACTTGTTCCTAATCCTGTCCACCCTTGTCACACCCAGTGCAAATCTTAACACCTTTAACTCTGCCACATCCAGCTCTGACTCCTGCCTTTTTGTCAATGCCACTGTCTCCAACCCATATAACATAGCTGGTCTCACTACCCTCTTGTAGACCTTCCCTTTCACTCTTACTGGTACTTGTCTGCCACAAATCACTCCTGACTGTCTTCTCCACCCACTCCATCCTGCCTGTGCTCTCTTCTTCACCTCTCTTCCACACTCACCATTACTCTGAACTGTTGAACTCAAGTATTTAAACTCATTCTTCACCACTTCTACTCCCTGCATCCTCACCATTCCTCTATCCTCCCTCTCATTCACACCCACATACTCTGTCTTAGTTCTGCTGAACTTCATTCCTCTTCTCTTTAGAGGATATCTCCACCTCTCCAGGGTCTCCTCCACCAGTTCCCTACTCTCACTACAGATCACAATGTCATCTACAAACATCATAGTCCACGGGGACTCTCTGATCTCGTCTGTCAACCTATCCATCACCATTGCAAATAAGAAAGGACTCAGAGCTGATCCTTGATGTAATCCCACCTCCACCTTAATCATATCCGTTACTCCCACCGCAGACCTCACTGCTATCACAATACCCTCGTACATATCCTGTACCACTCTTACATACTTCTCTGACACTCCCAACTTCCTCATACAATACCACGACTCCTCTCTAGGCACCCTGTCATATGCTTTCTCTAAGTCCACAAAGACACAATGCAACGCCTTCTGACCTTCTCTGTACTTCTCCATCAACACGCTCAGAGCAAATATCGCATCTGTAGTGCTCTTTCCTAGAATGAAACCATACTGCTGATCACTAATCATCACCTCCCTTCTTAACCTAGCTTCCACTACTCTTTCCCATAACTTCATGCTGTGACTGATCAATTTAATTCCTCTGTAGTTACTACAGCTCTGCACATCACCCTTATTCTTAAAAATTGGTACCAAAACACTTTTTCTCCATTCCTCAGGCATCATCTCACTTTCCAAGATTTCATTAAACAATCTAGTTAAAAGCTCCACTGCCATTTCAGCTAAATACCTCCATGCTTCCACAGGTATGTCATCTGGACCAACAGCCTTTCCATTCTTCATCCTCTTCATAGCTATCCTTACTTCCTCCTTGCTAATCCACTGCACTTCATGATTTACTATCCACACATCATCCAACCTTCTCTCCCTCTCATTCTCTTCATTCATGAGCCCCTCAAAGTACTCTTTCCATCTGCTCAACACACTCTCCTCACTTGTGAGTAAGTTTCCCTCATTATCCTTTATCACCCTTACCTGCTGCACATCTTTACTAGCTCGGTTCCTCTGTCTAGCCAATCAGTACAGGTCCTTTTCTCCCTCCTTAGTGTCCATCCTTTCATAGAACTCTTCATATGCCTTATCCTTAGCCTTTACCACCTCTCTTTGCCATGCACCTCATCTCCTTATACTCCTGTCAACTTTCATCTCTCTGACAATCCCACTTCTTCTTCGCCAACCTCTTTCTCTGTATACTCTCCTGTACTTCCTCATTCCACCAGCATGTCTCCTTGTCCTCCTTCCTCTTTCCAGATGTCACACCAAGCACCTTTCTAGCCATCTCCTTACTAGCTCTGCTGTAGTTACCCAGCTATTCAGTAACTCTTCACTGCCACCCAGTGTCTGTCTTAACTCTTCCCTGAACTCCACCTCACAATTACCCTTTTTCAGTTTCCACCATTTGATCCTTCGTGCTGCCCTCTCACTCCTCCTCCTCTTCTTGATCACCAATGTCATCCTACAAACCACCATCCTATGCTGCCTAACTACACTTTCCTCTGCCACCACTTTAAAGTCTCCACTGTCCTTCAGACTAGCCCTTCTACATAAGATATATTCCACCTGTGTTTATCTTCCTCCATTCTTGAATGTCACCCTATGCTCCTCCCTCTTGTTAAAATACATATTCACCAGAGCCATGTCCATCCTTTTTGCAAAATCCACTAGTGTCTGACCTTCTGCATTCCTTTGCTTAACACCATACCTACACATCACTTCCTCATCCCCTCTGTTCCCTTCACCAACATGCCCATTGAAATCTGCTCCAATCACCACTCTCTCACCCTTGGGTACAGTCATCACCACTTCATCCAACTCACTATAAAATTTTTCTTTCTCATCCATCGCACAACCAACTTGTGGAGCATATGCACTAACAACATTCATCATTACACCATAAATTTCCAGCTTCATAACCATCACTCTATCCAACACTCTTTTCATCTCCAAAACACTCTTACCATACTGTTCCTTCAGAATAACTCCTATGCCATTTCTCTTCCCATCCACACCATGATAAAACAAATTGAACCTGCCTCCGATACACCTAGCCTTGCTCCCCTTCCATCTGGTCTCTTGCACACACAATATACCAACCTTCCTTCTGTTCATCATATCAGCTAGCTCTATATATTATATATGTGTGTGTGTCTGTATATATGTAGACATACATGTGTGTGTATATGTATATATATATATATATATATATATATATATATATATATATATATATATATATATATATATATATATGTGTGTGTGTGTGGAGTGCATTTAGACATCGGATCCACACTCTGAACCTCCTTCCTCCACAGCTGCACTGTTCTGCCTTGCTATAAAACAGAGCATCACATGTGGACACACCCTAACATTAGGGAGGATATATAGGGACAGATCACAGATATGCCTATTACAAACCTATGAAGTTTGTGGATGATACATTTCACATTACCATGACTGTTCTGAAGGTAATGGGGTCTGAAACTTATGTGTCTATCATGACTTCATTACTTCCATCTTCAGCTATTTCCCAGACTAATATACATATTTGGAGGTACAGAACAAACACTATGATGGCTTAAATCTTGTCATTCTGTGCAGATCTGCACAGCTGACAGGTATGGCCCACTGCCCATAGGGCCAGATGCTGTGTCCATACCAGTTGTTCATCAGGATATTATTACAGCAAGTCTTGATGGTACATATAAAACTTCCAACATCATCTATCCCATTATTACAGACCAGGTACTACATTCAATTACATGCTGACATGTTTCACATACCTGTTTTCTTATTGTGCTCTCTTTTGTGTACCACTTGGATGTCTTCCTTGTTTGTTTTTTTGTAGTATTTTTTTACTATTATTTTTGTTGTTTTTTTTATTTCTATCTCTCTGTCTCCACTACAGGGATTGAGCTGGTTTGAATAGGTTGCAACATGGCTTTTGTAGGTGATGCTCATGATCAGGTGATGGCCTCTGCACCAATTGGTGTTCCTCACTTGCTAATTGCATGCAGCCAGCTGTGTAGTCGTTCCAATAGCCAATGTCATAGCAACCCACTACTATAAATGACTACATCATGTGGGCGTTATCCCTTTACCTTTCCTGTATGGAAACATTCTTCCTGTGTGTGGGCAGCAGTATTACATACATCAGGTAGCAATACCTCTTACAACAGGGCTTGCAGACACAGACCAACCACATGTTTGTATAAGGTTCCAGACCTAGGGACAGAGTGTGAGTATTGCTGTTATATGCATTGAATACTGCTAGTTTTGCTTTAGTTACGGCTTGCTGTTGACTTGTTGTGGTTATGTTGTGCAGGGTTCTGGGTTCATGACTTGCAAGTGCTGGTTATCGTGTTGCAAGGCAGACCAGTTCAGCTGTGGAGGAAGGGATATGACAATAATTCTAAGAGATCCCTATTTTGGGCCCCTTCACCCCCATTAACAATGCCTTTGGTGAGATGTTTTGCAATGATAGGTTTAGAGTGTGGATCTAATGTCTGAATGCTATATATATATATATATATATATATATATATATATATATATATATATATATATATGTGTGTGTGTGTGTGTGTGTATATATATATATATATATATATATATATATATATATATATAGAGAGAGAGAGAGAGTGAGAAACACACACACACACACACACACATATATATATATATATATATATATATACATGTCTACATATATATATATATATATATATATATATATATATATATATATACACACGCACACACATACATCTAAATATATAACACACACATACATCTACATATATAATACACACATACATCTACATATATAAATACACTTTCCCTACTGTTGAATGACTGTGCTGCATGATATGTTTGAGAAAACATCACATCTATGTACAGCTCAAATGGCTCACTGGTAAATCAGTGGAGCTAAGGTGTGCAGGTTTCTGGGTTTGGGACTTGCAAGGGCTGGTTATTTTGTTGCTGGGCAGAACAAGGGCTGTTGGTTACAGATTGATTAAGGCACTTTTACATGGTTGTAAGCGGGTTTGCGTGGGTTTGCATAATGGTAGGCAATGCTAACTTCAGGTTAAATATGCTTACAGACAATTAGCCTGACAGTGCTTAATCTGTGTAGTGATTGCTTGCCACCATGCAAACAGGCTTAAACCCACTTACTACTGTTTAAAAGTGCTTACTCCCACTTACCCCCATGCTAATTTCTTTAAAAAAAGAAAAAGGGGTGATAGAAAGTGGTGAAAAAGGGTGCAAGCAGAGGGAAAAACAATAGGGAAATTAGCTAGTGATGTGCAGGATGGGTGTAGGGAAGATCCATAGCTGTCCTTTTCTTCTGCAGCAACAGCTGTGCATATGTACTGAATTTGGAGGTAGATTTGGAGGTTCCCTATTACCAGATTGCATATGCAGCTTGTCAAATGCATCTTGATCAAACTGAAAACAGCGAAAGGCAAAATAGCGAAGCGGCTTTTCAGTGAATTCTTCGCTTGGCCGCTTTTGTTACTTTGCCGTTTTCAGCACTGTAGTGCAATCTCAGAGTTGGTATATTTAAGTAGGGGGGGTGGGGGGCACATCCCCCATGTCGGGGGTTGTGGAGGGCAAAGCCTCCCACACTATGTAATGTTTTAAATGTATTTCTGTTTTTTTTTTTTTTTTTTTTTTTTTTTATTTTGGAACAGCGATTTTTTTCCCTTGGAAAAAAAATCGCTGTTCCGAGTTTTGATGTTGTAAGCTTTCGCTTACATGGGTCGATTATTTATCGTTCGCTTTTGTCAGCATGCGATAAGAAAATATAGACCCAGATTTGGACACTCAAACCCCTGAGAGAGGAGTGAGGACAACAATAATGTGTTGTGAAGCCAATTAGACCAGATTACATTTGTCCAGTGGACACGTGCAAAATAGACAGCTATGTATGGGGGAAAATTTTTTTTTGGGAACAGATTGCACTTTTTTTAAGGTGAGACTGGGATGTCGGGGAGGGATAGTAGGTATATTTGGGGCAGTAGTTTGGGTAGGAAGACAGACAAGACAGACAAGACAGCATACAGGGGCAGTATATGACACATGTGGGGGATAAACACCTTGGATGTGGAGGGGTGTTTGGAAATCGGAAGCCCATGAGCTCCCAAATGAAAACAGTGGGACTGACGTCCCCACCCATGGGCAGTCACCACTGCACCTTCATGGCCCTGAAGGTGGCTGTGGTGGGCCAGAACAGGAAGGGCAGGCTGACCCTCTAAATGCACCATGTGGCCCTCAAGCTGGCATAGCAGATCTCCAACCTCCCTTTGGAGCTTACTACGCACCAATCCCCGGACCTGTCTTCGGGTGACAGGATCCTGCCCGCACCTGCTCCCGGGGGGGATGAGCCTCATCTCCTGAGGTGGTTCTACCCAAAGGTGGTGCAGGACCAGCAGACGAGGAGGTCCCATGGTGCATCCCAGTCATGCTGGGCTCTGGTGCCACGGCCAGATGAGATGGGAGAGGTGGGTCCACTGGGACCGGTCTTCCCATATGTGCTATAGTGTTGCAGTTTTAAAACATATGTGGGTTAATAATAGTCAACACAATCCAGGATTAGTTATAACAGCATGCATAGATATTCCCATTAACTCAGAACACCAGATTTGGAACAGTTGTATAGCAAACAGAACACATGCATATATGGAACTACAGTGGCCATTACAATGACATGCAGGTTACATTGATAGCAACAGGCCACCAATTATAGTATTTCAACATGGAACATTAATAGAAACACATTTCAATATTTATTGGACAATAGGACATATGTCCCAACAGTAGGTTTGGTGTAAACATACCCATTGATTTGTGTATTTAGATTATTGTTGCACATATGATGGGGGACGGGGAGATGTCAATTAACAACTTATATATCCTTGTAGTACTCACAACTTTAATAATAATTGCTCTAATCATTAAGGTACAGGTATTATTGCAATACCCTATGGCCTTGGTTTTGGCAGTGGTATGTTTGTACACAGTTATACTTCAACTATGTTATAGCTAAATTCTTGCATCTCTTACCTGGTCGACTTGTGGAGGGAATGTTTGTTAACACTACCTGACTGTTTCTACATATAATCCCAGATTCAAAGTTAATATTATGCACATGCCTCTCAATCTCTTAATGCACACACTCTGGACAAAACTTGACAACATGGGGGTACAAATAGAGACATGTTTTTAATATTGTTGTCATAAATTTGGAGAGATGAATGAGTGACAGGATTTGTTTTAATATACATTTTCTGATGATTTGAGGTCTGAAAATCAAATGTATGTCATTGTTTTGTGACTACAATTCTGAGGTCATCCCACTGATTTGTCAGGGGGACAGAGGAACAGGCAGAAAATATGGGTCAGTTATCTGGACATTCTGAAAAATCTGTGCAGTTGAGAGGCATGATTTTGCATACATCTTACTACCACTCCCAGGATTTGAACCATGGCTGTGTCTGCTAAAAATACAACAGTTTAAGTTGCAGTAGAGTGAGCTATTTGGATAGGACATTGCTTTCTATCTCTTCAGTGTTTTCTAAGTCTCTCTTGGTTGTACAATCTGATCTTGTACTTACAACAGTCTTATACAGACATTCCTAGACATTTTTTTATATAGCACAGTGTGGGTAACAGTGGCTAATACAACATTACTATTCAGAGAATGCAACAATAAATGCCATACAATATCAGAGTAAACACAACCAGTCCAGGATTTAGAGCTTTATTTCCAGACAGTTACAGTTTTATTTAAATGTGACCTATATGGGACTATTACTGTCATATTGTCTGGTTTATTCAGTACAACCCATACAACAGTTTTTATACTGCTAGATGACTTTCTACTACTTTATATTTATTTGCTATTACTACTACAAGCAGGATTGTTACTCACCAGCCTCACAACACAGCATTTTCAGCCTACTTGCATAGGCTTCCTGATTCACAGCTTGCTCAGCTGCAGCTGTAAAGGAAATAGAGATATATTTAGGCATACTTATCCATCACATACACATGCTGAACTTTAGTAACCAGTAATGGTATGACTGCTTACACACTGCTGGGACATCACCCCTCTGCCTTGCTTCTTGGACCCACTCATCCAAGAGCTCTCTCTTTCTCCGCTTCAAGTCGGCATAGTGGTGCCTGACCTGCTCACCATTCCGAGGGATACCAGTGGCACTGGTGAGATCATAGGCGAGATGATCACAGGCTTCCACTTTATATTAGGAGCCCTGGTACTGGCCCTGCAGCATTTTCTCATCATGATTTTTACCAGGAGTCCTACCATGACCTTGGACTCCTGTATGCCCCAGTGCTGCGCTCGTAAGCGCAATCCCTCTCCAACTCCTGCCATCCTGCCTACAGTGGGAAGCTGCAACCAGTTATGAGCTGTATTCCCACCTGTGGGGTTTAAATACGACTGATTTCCTGCCTTTTGCCATGATTGGATGGTTTTGAGTATGCTGAGCTAAGCTAAGCTATGGGCAAACCTGCTTAGCTAAGGTTGGCATTGCTTAAAGGGACAGGTTCAGCACTGCTTACCAATGGGCAAATCCACTTAGCTGGACTACTCATTGCTTAGCAGTCATATTTACACAATGCTTACACTTGGTAAGCAGAGCTGTGCAGTGCTTAGCATTGCTTATTTTTCATGTTATAAACTATCTGCTGTATTGCACTGATTCATCATTCATTGTATATAAATTTGTTTACTGTCCCTGACATC
Organism: Protopterus annectens; assembly: GCF_019279795.1. Classification (NCBI taxonomy): domain Eukaryota; kingdom Metazoa; phylum Chordata; order Ceratodontiformes; family Protopteridae; genus Protopterus; species Protopterus annectens. The sequence continues at coordinate 374,522,166 of NC_056726.1, read as the reverse complement.
CCCCAATGTGCTTTCATTACATGTATTCATGTGTGACTATATTGTATGGGGCACTTGTGTTTATATGGGGATTTCACAACTTTATTAAACTGACACCTCACATCTGGACCTAATGCAGTACTCTGATTAACAAATATATGTTATTTAGTAGGTAATACTAAAAAAAAAGTTTATGTACTGCTTTCACATGTAAAATGTGAATTGGTTGTAGTGGGGATCGAACCAGGAATGGCTGCTCATAAAATGTACTCTCTACCACTACACTATTGCAATATTGTTTATGTGGATATCTCTTGCTATTTAACTTCTTGTGCTGTTTAAGCTGGACTAAGCATAGCTAAGCAACGGGCACACCTGTGCAGCTATGCTTAAACTTTATTGCATTTATAAAAAAAATGTTTTGTGTTATTTTATCTCTATCCTATGCTGGATATTCCTGCTAATGCTAAACCTGTTATTTTATCAACGTTCTGCTTTTTGGAACAATTGTCCATTTTGCCTTTGTCCACATTCCTTACTCTGACAGGTTGGGAGGTGTGCGCTATGTGCTTATGCTACCTGTGTTATCCTGATAACTTTTGGCTTGGTAGCATACCTCTCAACCTCTTAGAGCAAAATATCTGGACAAATCCTAAAATGATGGGGAGACAAATAGGGACAGATTTTAAATATTGCTCTTACAAACTTAAAAAGTTGATAGAATAATGGGTCTTACATTAGCATGAATTTTCTGAAGGATTTGTGGAGTCTTAAACTCAAATGTTTTGTCATTATTTAATGACTTCAATCCTCAACTATTTGCCAGAAAGGTACACATTTTAGGGGGAACACACCAAAAATATGTGGCAAAAATCTGGGCATTCTGCAAAAATCTGTACAGTTGAGAGGTATGCTTGGTAGGGACGATTGTCCCTTATACCTTTGACCACATATTTTTTGTTTTCCTGATGGGTTGGGGGGGTGTTATGAACGTTCTCACTCATTTTTAATTGCTGAGCTCTGCTCTCAGACACACCCCCTGTGCTCATACATGGAACCGTGTCCATTTTAGAGCATGGCAGCGCGTCTTCATAAATATGCATGGTGCACTGCTGTGATGAACAGGAACAGTCCCTGCCATGCAGGATTAACTTATACCTGCACAGCTGCTTGCTGAATCCCAGGGATTGTGTTTGCTTTAGTGCTATTTATTGCCTATAGGTTGAATTCTGAGTGGGAATAGTTGATATTAGTTTGTAGGAATGATGATCTGTCTTTCTGTTTGAGGTGGCTTGGACGCCATATGAAACCCCTCCAGAAATGTTTGGGTGAGGTTATGCATGCAAGTTATCGAGTTAGTGTTAGTGTTAATTCATGCCTGTTGTTTAAGGTTGTTATAATAGTAATAATAATAATAATAATAATAATAATCATAGCAATAGCGATAGTAATAATAATAATAATAATAATAATAATAATAATAATAATAATGATGATGATGATGATGTTAACCAGGTATGTCCACTGGAATACAGTTCCTTTTCATGGGCAACCCAGAAGCAGTGTCTGGTTAAGTGACATGCTCAAGGTCTTAATCATCAACCCTGTTTTTCCCATTTTCTACATGGGGTCAGTTGTTGTGTCAACTGTCACCATTTCTCTTGATTCAATGCTACACTCCTGCCTTCTTTGACACTCACGCCTGATTAATGCAGATCTTCTCTCACACAATTCATCCACCTCTTTGCTGGATGCCATTGTTTCCTCTTGCTTTCTACCTGTCTGTCTCAAATCTTCTTCACTAGATTGTTTTCTGCTTTTCCGCACATATGCCTGAACCACCTTAATCTGTTCTCTTTGATCTTTTCTGAAAATGGACACTCTTTTGGTTTCTGCTCTTATGTCATCATTTAATCTGTCCCACAGTGTGCATCCTACCACTCATCTCAGGTTCTTTATTTCCATCACCTCTGTCTTCCTCAAATGCTCTGCCTTTACTGACCAAGTTTCTGTACCATAAAGTAGTACTGGTCACACCACTGTTTTGTAAACCTTACTTTTCAGCTTATTTGGCATTCTTCTGTCATACACTGCCACTGACTCTCTGTGACAGTTGGATGCAGCCCCTCTGATTCTAGCTTTGACCTCCTCATTCAGATACTAGATACTTGAAGCTTATAACCTATTACACTATCTTTCCTGCTATCTCAATTCTCAGCTTCTTCTGAGTTCTCTCATTTGCTGCCATTACCACTGTCTTACCTGTACTGGGTTTAATCAAGTGTTCTCACTGTTGCATTCCATTCCCCTATCCTTTGCTGAAGTTGTTGCTCAAAGTCTGCCTGTAATGCCACATCTTCTGCATACAGCATCTTTGCTGATCTGTCCCGTCCAACCTGTTTGCTAATGTAGTCCATCACCAGCATGAACAGTACTGCACTCAGAGATGAACCATGATGCACACCCATTTCCATAGTGAACCACTCTGTGAGAAAAAACACTGTTCATACTTGAAGCCATTGGGACTGTGTACATAGCTTACACTAATTGCACCAATGTTTCTAGCATTTAAACCACAACAGGACTGCCAAAATCATCTTTCTTGTGACCCTGTCATATACTTTCTCCAAGTCTGAAAATGCCAAGTTGGACTATATCCTCAACTGTAGATTCTTCTCAACTGTCACACTGCAAACATTGGGTCAGTTGTGTTGCATCCTGATCTGAATCCAAACTGCTCATCTCCCATCTTTCTTTTTACTACTCTGCATATCTGTTTATCAATCACTATCTCCAGAACTTTCATGCAGTGTGATAGGAGTCTGATATCTCCATACTGTCCACAGCTCTGGATGTTCCCTTTGTTCTTGTACACTGGCATGAGTATGCTTATTCTCCAGACATTTGGGATACACCTTTCTCTCCAGACTGCTATAAATACCCTCAGGAGCCATTTCACCCCTTTCTCACCTGGCACTTTAATTGTATCTGTCGTGACCTCATCTGAGCCTGCTGCTTTCCCTAACTTCATTTTCCTTAGTGCTGTTCATATTTCTTTTAGAGTGGGCTCCTCTTCTTCTCTCATTGGAGGCTGTGTCTGGGAAAGTACAGCTTCTGTGTTTTTTTTTCCATTCAGAAGCTGTTGGAAGTACTCCTTCATCTTCCTTTGATGTCCTGTGGGCTGGTGAGTAGGTTGTTGCTGGCACGTCTGTATTAGAACACCAACAAAGCCATTAATTGAATGGCCTTATCATTGAAAATGCTGGTGATAGAACTCAATTTTGTGTGGGGCTGTGCCCCCCCCCATACACCCCTCTAATTATATATATACCAATTCCGAGATTGCACTAAAGTGAGGAAAGGGCAAATTTTTTGATCTTCACTGTACTGCAATATGACCTGCATTTTATATGATAAGGCCATTCAATTAACAGCTTTGTTGGTGTTCTAATATAGACCCGTTGCTGGCATTCCATATGAAAGGTGTCTGACTATCTCCTTTATTTTTCTGTTTTTGCCTTATAAACTGATAGAGTTTCTTTGTGCCCCCTACTGAATCCCTTTCCAGAAGCTGGTAGAGGCCTCTGCTGCCCTGTTCTTTGCTATTGCAACTCCTTTCTTAGCCTCTTTGTTAGCCAACCAGTATTCCTTCCTAGCCTGCTCCATCCTTTCTATCTCCCACTTTTTCCTGCACTCCTTTTACTTTTGATGACTTTCTGGACTTCTGCATTCCACCACCAGCTTTTCTTATGTACCTTATTTCCATACCAGGCCTGGCCACATATCTGTTCTGTAATCCTCACACATGCTGTTTTAAGGTGCTGCCATTCTTCTTCAATGCTACCTCTTTCCATTTCTTCTTGAGGTGCTAGAGCCCTGAGTAATTATTTGAACTGCTGTGCTTTTTCTCCAGTCTACTTTCAGGTCTTTAACCTGGTCTCTGTTGATCTTAGAGCCTTCTGACCAATGCTTACAGCTGATTGTGGCAACCAATGGTTTATGCTGTGGGCTGACTGTTTCACTGGATATGACTTTACAATCACTGATTCTACCCCAATGTCTTTTTCCCTACTATTTTGAAGTCTACCTGAGTTGCATATTGGCCATTTTGTATGTTTTCTTGTGACTGAACCATGTGCTGGCTACTATCAAGTTATTTGCCAGTCAGAAGTCTAGAATGCCCTCTTCTTCTTTCTTCCTTTTTTTCCACACATTTGGACTCAGGCAGTCTTCGTATCCTGCTCTGTCTATCCCGATATGTGCATTCAAGACACCATTTGTCAACACCAATTCATGCTGTCCTGCATTATATAGTAGGTTCTGCAACTGCTATCTGAAAGCACTCTTTTTTCACTATCACAGCCCTGCTGTGGGGCATAAGCTGAGATTATGAATACCATCCTATCATTAGGCTGATGTCTGACTGCCATGAGTCTGTTTCTAATTTTGATGACATCCCTCACTGCCTTCTGAAGCATCTCCAGCACCACAATTCCCACATAATGTCTAGCCTGTCTTCCTTGTGAGCAGTAGACTCTGCATCCAAAGCTAAATGGCTTTGCTGCACTGCCCTTGCATCTTGTCTCTTGGACACATGGGATGTTCAGCCTCCTCTGTACCATCATGTCATCCATTTCCAAGCTCCATCCTGTCAGTGAACCTATACTGCATGTAGCAGTTCTTAGTTCTTGTTTCCAGGTTGATTTGTTTTATATCCAGCTTTTGCTCAACAGAGCTATCCCAGGTAGCTCAAGCTTGGCAACTGGACACCAGCTAGCAAATAGTTTATTGACCCTGGGTTGTTGGGCTTTATGGTGGGCACACACTGGCCAATAGAGGTACATACACACCTCTCACCATTAGCATGGGTCCCTGGCATAGGTTGGAGTAGGCCAGGTCCTCAACCCATTTATCAGTGGCAAATACCCATGCGCATTTGGCAAAATTTGTCAACATGACTGAATCATCTACAGCCATATTTTCTTCAAGATCACACAGTAGGTAATTGAGGGCTGAGGGATTCAAACCCTGCACCACAATCCTCCGTGCCAATTTATTTATTTTTTGTTAGTAGTGAATGAACCTGCTCTTCATAGTTTCTAGGCATTACCACTTTGTTTTAAGAGTTTTTTTATAATTGTTTGTAAATGTTTTTCATTCTTTTCATGGAATGCTGACTTGATGCAACTACCTCTGGTCAGCTGGAGTGCACAATACATAATTAGAAACATAGTATCTATGCATGGTTCTGTGAAATCAACAAGGCCATATAGCCATGCTGCTAACAGCCATTTATTTGCAGGATGGGTATGGTGATTGTGGGGTTGCATTTTCAAGCACCTAGCTTTCATTACAATTTCTGAAACTGGTTGTTAATTCCTGGCCAACAAATTAAACTTCAAGCAAGGAAGTTCACATCCACAGTTTTCACATTCTCCTTATGAATACAATTCAACACTTCAGCGTATAAACTTGAAAGATTTTCAACTCTGGACCTAAAAAACATATAGTGATAACAGAATTTTCCAAGCTGCAAATGTAGGGGGTGATAAGTCCCCATCTTTCAGTCATTCTTTACTCCATCAGTCAATGCAGCATCATTCTTCATTTTTCCTCATACATTCAAGACAGTGCAGCACCATTTATCATTTCCCTTTGGATAAATTAATTTTGTTAATGGCATCAGTTTTGTGATACTAATATAAGGCATGTCGACTGGCTTAAGAATGCTTGGCCGTTCTGCTGCCATACTCAGTAAATGTGACACTCCATAATCAATTTGTATTGGAAATGACCTCCTAGAAAAAGTGTCCAAATGTTGCAAGTATGCTGTGGTCACCAATTATAAATCTACTTGTGACAACCCACCACTGGACCAGTAATCAAGGAGCCTCACTCCTCACCACTGGTATCATTGGGGGATGTACACTGAGAGGATAACAAGTACACACACACAGTATTTCCAGATGCAGCTCTGCATCAAGTGCAATTCCCTCTTAGGAGCACACAGAGATCACAGTCAGTCCAAGGCTGGTTTCTCCCTCTTTCTTTAGATCCCCAATAAGACTCCCCACTGGCACAGCTAGAGAGTAGAGATCTCAGCTGAGTGTCCACGCCAAGACCTCCAGCACCCTGTCTATCCAACCAGTGCTTCACGTCCCTGCCCAAGTAGCTGACACACACACTCTTTGAGGTTTGATTTAAACACACACACACACACACACACACACACACACACACACACACACACACACACACACACACACACACACACACACACACACACACCTGGGAAAGGCACAGGTTTACTAGCTATGCCACCTTTTGCCCAGACTATAAGGTAGTTATCACTGCCACCAGCCAACTCCTTATCAGCTACTTTAAGGCCCTTAACAAAGGGTGTTCAATCTTACTGTGTAACATTAATATTAATATAAATAGTAGTTTGACAAAGAGCAAGGCCATTATGAGTGGTCCACACAGTGTAACCAAATGAATATGCAAGTACTCCCAAAATTTAAATAACTCTAGAAAGATCAGCCACAATGAAGATTTAAGTATATTTAGTAATAAATAATAAAAGAACAAGGAAATAGTCTATATTCAAAGCGTCATCAGAGTTCAAAATCACAGGAAATATTTAAAACAATATAGCAGGACAGTCTCAAATAAATAAAGAACATATCTAAACTAAACTTTGCTATATTCCTGACTATATCTAAGAGAATTATACTATTCCTAGAAACTTACTTCATCAGAACAAGGCAAATGTGGTGAATGGTTCTTGTCAGGTCCAAGACAGAATACAGAATGCCCTGTCCTACTAAGAGACTCCTCAAATTAATATCTCAAATATTATTGCAGGGATAGCTTGCAGAATTACATTTCTTGTCATCTGACTCTATCTCAGATGAAACCCCCACTGCTGGAAACTTGTATTTAGCATCTACCTGTAAAGATACATAAACCTCAGATCCTTGGCAGAATCTGGAAGTAATAAAACAATTACATTTCTTCACATTTCAAGATTAGTAATTATTTCACCCTAGAGACAATACAGAAAGCTCCCTAGTTTTAGACATTGTGTATCATTGCTGCATTGAAACTGAAAGATACCATATTTTATGGCATAACCATAAAGTAATTTAATTTCAGTTATTTTTCTTAAGTTAACCTCCTGTATTCCAGTTTACACTGTTAAAATATATACATTTAAACAGTTACAATATTGCATGTACATTTCTATTTTTTTCCAGCAGGGCACACTGTGGTTACATTTTAAGCACAAGCACTTTATAAAATGCCTTTTTAACACACGTCTGTACAAACCTGTTTGATATACACATGACATACAGTTTTAATATATTTGTAAACACAAGCATCTTACACAAATCATTTTGATATTCACCAATGACATAATTTACAAATTTCCAGCTAGCTGTGCTGGCAGTATCCCCCTTTGTCACACTTCTTCCCCCTTGAAGACTCAAGCTAGTTTTTCAAGTGACCCTTGAAAAACGTTGCTTGAGATGAATGGGCCTATCTGGGAATACATTACCCCATACCCTGTCTTGAGATCCCAGCTGCCTTGGCATTTCTGACCCCATTACAGTGCTTCACTATCATATCATATGCCTACAACCTTAGGCTCCACAATAGTAATTTGGGATTTTGCTGGATGGCTCCCTGTAACCATAGATCCCCCTCAGACTCCTCCTGCCTCCTACAGCAGATAATTAGCACCACAATCCCCCTATCATGGTAAGGTTTTATCATGTTCACATGGTATAGTTTGTGTCCCTGTTTCCTGCCTAGGAGTTCTACCATGTAGTTAACATCACTGACCATCCTTACCACTTTGAAAGGTCCCTCCCAAGCTGCCTTCAGCTTGTTATGTCTGACAGGAATGAGAGCCATTACCTGTTTCCCTACAACATACTCTCTAGCTCGAGCATTCCTGTCATACTATCCTTTTTCTGCTGTTGGGCTCCTGCCAGGCTCTCCCTAGGCCAAGCCCATGAGTTCTCTGAACCATGTGTTGAGGTTTAGGACATATGCCACAACAGACTCCTTGTGGGATTCACATTCACCCTCCCACTCTTCACGAATCAAATCTAGAGGTCCCCTCACCCTATGCCCTTACAGCAACTCAAAGGGTGAAAAACTGTGTTTTCCTGGGGCACGTCTCTGTAAGCAAACAACAGACTGGGCAAATATTTGCCCCACTCCCTCTCAAACTGGTCTGCAAATGCCTGTAGCATGGTCTTTAGTGTAGAGTTTAACCTTTCCACCAGACCGTTAGTCTGGGGATGGTAGGGGTGGTCTTTAGGTGCTTCATCCCACAGTACTTCCACAGAGAAGCCAGCAGGTCTGACATGAAATCGGCACCTCTGTCAGTCAGTATTTAATTTGGGAAACCTACTCTGCTGAAAATCTCTACCAAAGCATTTGCCACCTTTTCTGCTTCAATGGAGGACAGAGCCACTGCCTCAGGGTATCTGGTACCATAATCTACTGCCACTAGGATATATTTCTTCCCTGTGGAACTTGGGGTACTCACAGGTCCCAGAATATCCATAGCTACCCTCTGAAATGGCTACTCAGTCACAGGCAAAGGCATCAAAGGAGCTTTAACCTTGTCTCCCGGCTTGCCTACCTTTTGGCACTGCTCACAGGTCCTGCAGTATGCTGTTACATCCCTGGAAATCCCAGGCCAATAAAAGTTCTGCATTATATGTCTCTTTGTATGCTTTGTGCTCATATGACCTGCAAAGGGAATGTCATGGGCTATGGCTAGACGTGCCAGATGGTAGGCTCTGGACACTACTAACTGCTGTATTCTCTCACCTTCTAGCCCTCCCTCAGGGGCCCACTCTCTATAAAATAACTCGTTGTCCCAGTATACAGATTTCCCCTTTCCTTGAGAATCAGGTGTCTCCCTGGCCTCCATCTAGCCTTGTAATCTAGGGTCTAAGAGCTGAGCCTGTCTCAACTCTCTCTTTGTAACCATTCCCTGCTCCCCTTTCACAGGAAGTCTGGTATCCTCTGACAGTGGTGCCCCACTGTCAGCCTGGGTAGTACTACTCACCTCTACCCTTGCAGTCACTGCGTCCAAGGGAACATCAGTACCCACAAGTAGCTGTGGCTCACCTTCAGTCTCACTGCTACAAGACAGCTCCCTCTCTGAAGTAGCAACCTCCCCAGTCCTGGCTTCAAGTGTGTGGTCTGTTTGGGTCCCCCCAGGTTACCAGACCCACATGCCTGTTTCCAAGCCTGATTGAGTGTAAGTGTATGCACACAATGTACTGAATTATCAAGATCATTCCCTATCAGGACATCTGGAAGAATATCCTCAAACACACCTACTTGCTTGCTTCCTTTTCCATCCTCCCAGTCAAGGTGAACCCTAGCCAGAGGTATTTAGAATGGGGTCTCTCCTAAAGCTTTGACTGGAGTAGACTGCCCAAGCAAGTAGTACTCCTCTTTAACCATTGCAGGCTTCACAATGGTTAGGTCTGAGGCTGTGTTTCTCTTAGCAGTGGCCTGTTTCCCATCTACTAAGATAGGATATAACCTCTTGTGGTAGTTTGGTACCCTTGTTGTTTCCAGACAACTTCCTGCTTGCATTCTGTCATTCCCACTTACTGGCTCTCCCACCTTTTGTTCCCCACCTTGCCTCCATGGACATCTATGTGCTACATGGCCTCACTAGTTGCATTTAAAACATTTAACACTTAATTCTGGCCATGTACCTGAACTAGTGGCTTCCCCTGTTACCGATGGACTTTGTTGGGGCAGTTTAGGCTGCCCGCCATGAGTTCCCTTAGACCCATGAGCATCACTGGATATCCCTTTCCTGTGCAGTGATGCCCTGCTTGCTAGGTATAGGTCTCCCTTTTCCCCCAAATCATCTGCGGTATTGCATTCCCTATCTGCCAACCAGATTCTCATGTCCTCAGGCAAAGTGCTAAGGGCTTGTTCCCTCACCAAAAGGTCTGCCAGCCCTCCAAAAGTGGTGACCTGACACCCCTTTCACCCACCTGTGAAAATAAATGTTTAACTGAGCAACATAATCACACACACTTTCATTTGCCTTGCATCTATGCTCACAAAACGTTTTTCAATAAGCTTCAGGAGTTAACTTAAAACATTCTAATAAACAAATTTTGACAGTATTATAATTTAAGTAATCAGTATCAGACAATCTAGAAACAGCAATTACAGCTTTACCATGGAATAAGAGGATCAGGAACCATACCTACAGCTCTTGGTCAGCATTATACTGTTTACAAACCTTTTCAAGTATATGAATAAAACTATCAAAAGTATCACTCTCTGTAAATTGTGGAAGACATTTACTGACCTTTATTACTTCTGGGGTTCAGATATTCTCTTACCCGTTACCTCTATGAGCCTGGAGAAGAGTCAGCATCTCCTTTTGGTGTTGCCTCTGTCTCTCATTTTCTTCAACTTCCAGATGTCTCCGTCTTTCTGCTGATTCTTATGCCATCTGTTTCTGTTTTTCTTCAGCCTATAAACACTGCAGTCTCTCTGCTGATTCTAGTTCAAACCGTTTGGCCTCCAGTTCAAGTCTCTATAACTCCAGACAGAATTTTAAGTCCTCTGAGGCAAAGTTGAACTGTCCATTTCCTGAGATGTACATCCCCGAGGCTAGTCTGGTTATCCTCCTGTTTGCTGGTCTGTGGTACAGCTGTGACTAAGGCTGCAATCATTTCTGCTTTAGTCAGGTAGGCATGCACCAGTCCTTTTTCTTGGTACATCTCAGGCAACTGGCTCCTTGTTAGCTTGCCATACTCGTATGTTGATATCCTTGCTTGCTCTCCCTGACTAACTAAGCTAATACAAAATAAATAAAACTATTATGATATAAAACTCTGAATGTCTACCATGTGGCTGCTTGAGAGTACAAACATCTTCTTTAGTGATCACTTTTTACAGGCTACAGGAGTCCAATATCCACACCATTAAATCACAATATGTGGATATTCCACCACTGTCATGCAATAATGTGACAACCCACTACTGGACGAGTAATCAAGGAGCCTCAGTCCTCACCACTGGCACCAGTGAGGGACATATACTGAGAGAATAACAGGTACACACACACACACACACACACAGTATTTCCAGATGCAGCTCTGCATCAAGTGGAATTTCCCCTAAGAGCACACAGAGACCACAGTCAGTCTGAGGCTGGTTTCTCATTCTTTCTCCAGATCCCCAGTAAGACTCCCCACTGGCACAGCTATAGAGCTGAGATTTCATCTGAGTGGCCAAGCCAAAACCTCCAGGACCCTCTCTTTCCAACCAGTGCTTCATGTCCCTGCCAAAGTCGCTGATACACACACATACTCTTTGAGGTTTGATTTACACACACACACACACACACACACACACACACACACACACACACACACACACACACACACACACACACCTGGGAAAAGCTGGCATGGGTATACTAGCTATGCCCCCTTTTGCCCAGACTACAAGGTAGTTATCATTGCCCCCAGCCAACTCTTTATCAGCTACTTTAAGGCCCTTAACAAAGGGTGTCCAATCTTACTATGTAATATTAATATTAATACAAATGGTAGTTTGACCAAGAGCAAGGCTATTAGGAGTGGCCCACATAGTGTCACCAAATAAATATGCAAGTACTTCCAAAATGTAAATATCTCTAGACAGATCAGGCACAATGAAAGGTTTAAATATATTTAATAATAAATAATAAAAGAACAATGAAATACTCAATATATACTCACAGTGACATCAGAGTTCAAAATCACAAGAAATATTTAAAACAATGTTGCAGGACAGTCTCAGATAAATACAAATATCTAAACTAAGCTTTGCTATATTCTTGTCTATATCTAAGAGAATTATACTATTCCCTAGACACTTACTTCATCAGAGCAAGGCAGATGTGGTGAATGGTTCTTGTCAGGTCCAAGACAGAATACAGAATGCCCTGTCTCACTAAGAGACACCTCAAATTAATATATCAAATATTACTGCTGGGATAGCTTGCAGAATGACATCATTTCTTGCCATCTGACTTTATCCCAGGTGAAACCCCCACTGTTGGAAGCTTGGCAGTATTTAGCATCTACTTGTGAAAATACATAGACCTCAGATCTTTGGCAGATGCTGGAAGTCATAAAATAATTACATTTCATTCACATTTCAAAATTAGTAATTATTTCACCATAGAGACAATACAGAAAGCTACCTAGTTTTAGACATTGTGTCTCCTTGCTGCATTGAAACTGAAAGATACCATCTTTTATGGTGTAGCCATAAATTAATTTAATTTCAGTTATATTTCTGAAGTTAACCTCATGTATTCCAGTTTCCACTATTAAAATACATACATTTAAACAGTTACAATAGTGCATGTACATTTCTGGTCTTTTCTAGTAAGGCACACTGTGGTTATATTTTACACACAAACACTTTACACAATATCTTTTTAACACACATCTATACAAATCAGTTTGATATACACATGCCATACAGTTCTAATACATTTGTTACTCAAACATCTTACACAAATCATTTTGATATTCACCAATGACATACCATTATTTAAAAATTTCCAGCTAGCTGTGCTGGCAGTATTCTCCCTTTGTCACACTACTTTTGGATTTAAAATAGAAATTAACAACTGGAGGCAACTTTCTATTATAATTTTTTTTTTGTAGAAAGACTGATTAAATTTCTTTACCCATACCAGATTAACAATTTCCCAATCAATTTTGACATAATTATGTTCTGCTATCACTGATGGCCTTAAAGGAGCTAGAGTAAGTTTATTTCACTTATTAGGGATTTTGTGCAGTAAAATTATGCTTTTCTGTAAATCAGAAAATTGCTGATCTGGCTGACAGAGACAGATTAACTCATTAAACACTAGTGATGCCTCGGGGTGTTGTACAGGAGTGACTAAATTATGTCCTAGACATCTACTACTGCCTATTCATATTTATACTACTAACTGCAAAATTATTTTACATTCAAGTTGTTGAAAGATTCCATCTTAAGCTTTGTATGATGGGTAATCCTGTCATATTTATCACTTCTCAGTAAAGCTAAACATGTTCTAAGTTCTGTTCATATACTATTAATACATACTATCAACAATCTCCACACTTTTGTAAATGTCAAAAAAAAAACAAAGCAACATCCTCAGAATTGCTTATCATTGAATAAAAGAACAAATTATTGCTAATAGTATTTAGATAGCTTGAGTGACGTAGGTATTGTAATTTGTTTCAAAATGTTACATAAATTACCATTTTAAAAATTTATTGGGATATATAAAATCAGTTTTAAAACTTGGAATGTAATGAATTCTGGTACTGTAAACACTAGTTTGTGCTGAACACTGTGTTGTTTACATTCCATTATTAACATTTATACATCTAGAACTGTAAATGTTTCTTTATACTTTGTGTTTATAACTTTTATCTTTCTTTAGAAGCACTTAAGGCTGACAATATGAACATTTGCTTCAACTCTGTGTTTTGTAAAATGAGTTTGTGAAAGCTATTCAAAAAGCAATATCTAGATGTTAGCGGGAAACCTTCTAGAGATCCAGTGGGGTCAGTGAGTTAAATTTTGCTCTTTGTCTGACATTAATATTATTATGTTAGTCAGAAATAAAGTCTATTTATAGCTCTTCATCCATTTCACGTAATTTTGCAACAATGCATTCATTTGCTGTAAAACTATCCAGAGGTTAAGACTACATTCGTGATAGTAGTTTTCCAGTCCTAAGTATGACCTCACTTGCAATATATTTTGAAGCATAGGTAACATTAGACCATTCTTAGTTTTGTTATGTAAGTTGGGCAATCCATAATTATGAATCATAGAGACACACCAGGATATTTCATCTGAAGAACCAACATTTGTCACTATTAGCGTGAAGCTCACACTTCTTCAGATTGGTTAAGACTCCCATTTGACCGTGACCAAATTACGTAATTTTCAAAATACTGAAAACTCATTTGAATGAATCTCATTTCAGTGAATTTTAAGCCATAGATATGATGTGGGTTTCTCTTCACCTGTGACTTGCTTGTGATATAAAGAATTATTGTAATTTACATTGCTGACTGTCAGAATACTGATAGTCATGTAGAAAGTAGTGATGTAGTATTTCTAAATGTGGGTATATCTCTTTACATTTTTATGGGAAATATCTAAAGTAATGGGAAATATCTAAAGTAATATGGCGGATGTTTTGTGCATTTCCAGCAGTAGTGGCAGTGTGTAGAGTACTGTAAGGAAAGGAAAAGGTATATGCCCTTTTCCCCTCTGTAGTGCGATCTTAGAGTTAGTACATATAGTTAGGGGGTGTGTGGTGGTGTATCCTCCCCACCTAGTTTGGTTTTATATTCAGTTTCTGTTAATAGGGTAAGTAGTTTTTATGTTCCGGAAAGAGTTAGTCATTTGTGTTGTAACTGTGCATGTCTATGGTTTACAGTTAAGCATTTTGAAATTCAGCACTGTGTAAGCTTTCCATAAAATGAGATTCAGTCAAATGAGTTTTCAGTATTTTGTGAATTAGGTAATTTGGTCTCAGTCAAATGAAATTCTGTCAAGTGAGTTTTAGGTCATGTGAAGTAGATCCAGATACATATATATATATATATATATATATATATATATATATATATATATATATATATATATATATATATATATATGTAGATAGATACACACACAATATTAATAATACCTTAGCCGTTTGTTCCTTGACTTTTGGCCCACAAAAAAGGTGGCTGCCATTTGCGATTGGGGATAAAGAGGCATGCTATGTAGCTGTACAACAACAAAAAATTGAAATGTATGCTTGTAGCCATATGTTCTTTCACATTCATCCCATTATAACTCCAAGGGGTACACAGAAAGTGACTACCTTTTATTTGGAAGAGGTACAATGAGGCAGGAACTATTCCCAGTTAGATCTATCAATCTATGTAAGCATTTGTGTTCTCAGTTTATTGGGGAACCACTTACTTCTTCCCTGAAAGAAAAAAGTAAAAATGTATTTTCTTACTCATGATTTTTGTTTAGACGATCTCTAAAACAAGATGTTGGGAAAAAGCTCTAAAATGCACCTCAGCGCATCTAAAACCATGTAGCTTCTGGGTGCATAAGGGACCCCAGACCTCAGGCTTAAGTCAGTTTCTTCTTCTTCCTTTTTTGTTGCACAGTTATAAGTGTGCAGTTTTGGCAATTTAATGGGTTTAAAGAATGGGTAAGTAAGAGAAAATGTAGAAAACAAAGCAAAAAGTAATCGGTCTGAATGGTGTAGGCAGGCCAGATAGGGTGAATCCAGTGCGGTCACTGATGAGGTGTTAAAGGGGGGGAGGATCAGTGTGTGCAGTATGCAGGTGGGTGACATCACGGAGTCTTTTGCCTAGAGATCCATTTAACCTAAGGCCAGCCCTGTTGATTACAAGTGGACATATAAGGTTTATATAGTCAATAAAGTTGCTGGAATGAGTGGGTACTGAGGCTGTCTGTAGATGAAAGAAACTGACTCCAGCTGTTGTTTGACTACAAGAAAATGGTCAACGATCTGACATAAGATAGCCCCACCACATTTCAGTGATTCCCACAGTCTCCCTTGCTTGAAAGTCACTAGCTGTCATTGTCAGCACTGTATGAACAGGTGAATTTCTCATTGTCATAACTGAAAACTTCTTTTGCAAAACAAGTGTCATTCAGAATCCCGGGCAAGGTTTTGTGAGTTTAACTGTGATCTCATACTTTACATCCCACTATAGACAACTACATAAAAAGACTGTAAAATAAAAGCTACATACGTGATATTCAGAGCCAAGGAAAATGACGTGGCCACCAGCTGAATAACATCAGACAGTGCAACAGCAGTGGTAACTTTCACCTAGAGCTGCTTGTACTTGCCATTCTTTACTCTTTTTCATGCACCCCCCCCCCATTCTCCACCTAATAACCATCAGCTTTCAATTTTTTTCATAGATCTCTTCTGCTCTCTCCAGGAAAACCTTCATGGCTACTTTTGGGACTGATTTCAGATATATCCTTTCAATGGGAAGGTCTCTAGATTTGTTGGGAGATAAAGCATTGTGACTACTAAGTCTTAGGGCCTGAGAGTAATGCCTCACATGGGGAGATGGATATGTGCTTGAAGTATCATACAGTGCTAGTTCATCAGGATCCTTAAATGAGAAAGTGGCATAGAATAACAAGGAATACTAATTTCCATTTTTTTCAGGGAAAATACCAGTAACCCAAATTTGGATTGGCCAAGTATTAAAATGATTTTCATGAAATTTGGCATTTTGGCCTGAACACTCATGAACTACAACTACATGCACTATCTTACAGTTCTTATACTACACACCAAATACACACTGTCATAACAGCATTCCTCCAATCATGGCATGCTGCTGAACATACACATAGGCAGCGGATAGCAACACTCTCCTGACTACATATACACATTGTCATAACTACACCAGTCAATTCCACCAGTATACACCACAACTCATTCCCATACACACTTCCACTTACTACATTTGAACCACTGATTCAGAAAATCATCAACACACACACACACACACACACACACACACACACACACACACACACACACACACACACACACATGCAGGCACACAGGGTCTATATCATGTGGTCAAAAACTAATAATAGCAAATGACCACAACTTCGAAAACACCAGAACTCTTAAGTTGTTATTGTGGGGTCACACTACAGTGTAGATAGGGTATTTACCCTTTCCTCACTGTAGTGCGATCTCGGAGTTGGCATATATATTTAGCGGGGGTGTGGGGTTCGCAGCCCCCCACAATTGCAACTTTGAGTTCCGGTGTTTTCGAAGTTGTGGTCATTCGCTATTATTAGTTTTTGACCATGTGATATAGACCCAACACACACCTACACACACAGTGCTT
Organism: Protopterus annectens; assembly: GCF_019279795.1. NCBI lineage: Eukaryota > Metazoa > Chordata > Ceratodontiformes > Protopteridae > Protopterus > Protopterus annectens. Next base: position 374,505,196 of record NC_056726.1, on the reverse strand, counting down.
ACCTGCAAAATATCTAGCTACCACACGACTATTGTTTGATACAGTATTGCACACATTTGCGTTACTACTAATGATCTAGAAATGTAATAAGGTAAGAAATACTTACTATATAAGACACAAACCAGATCCAAAAATCAGTGATGAACTGTTCATCTGCACACAATTTCCATGAATATACATAATTGACAAGTATTTTTACTCAATGAGAGTGTAATTTTGGTGACTGGTAATTGATGACTTGGCCATCAGAAAGATGGCTGGTGATAGTTTTTACTGTATCCATTTATTATCATGTAAATTGCATATACATTTAAGTCTGGTGTGTAGGGAAATGCCCAGACAGTGTGGTGTGAAAGTCTAGATTTTACATTTATTTAAAAGGCATCAGTTTTGATCTTACACTGATCTGCTCATGTTTTAATAATAATTACAATAATTTTGATCAAAGGATACTATTCTTGCAGGTTTCCATTGTCAGAGGAGAAACTGCTCTCTGCTTCCCAGTATTAGACATTTGTCACAGCGCTCATAATCCATTGCATAGTTTGTACTGATGGTCACATCTGACAAGATGTGTGATTCTTCTGAATGCTGTGAATAGAACAAAGAATAGGTAAAAGTCTCTACTTTAAAAACTTAAATATGCCACCATTTCCTTGGGGAGTATAAATGCTTTCATCCAAATTTTGTAATACTTCGGATCACTTAAAGTATATATCCAGTCTTTCACTCATTTGTTGGGAATTTTTTTTCAAGAGCCATGGCAATCAATCTGAAGTTGTAAAGTCTTGTTTTCAGTGTAGATGTTAGGAGTACAAAAAATTATAGATGAAGAGTTGATTACCTCACTACAACCAGCAGTGTGAAAGGGCGCGGAATGGAAAGAAATCCAGACAGGCATTGTTAACTAGAATAACCTTTTCATCTTACTTATAGTTGTGCTGCTGAGAAAAAAAAAAACTACCAAGTGAAGGAGGACTGTTTATTCACTTAAATCATTCCAGAGTTCTCTTTTTTTCTTTCATGTTCTTTCATACATTGGCTAGTAACAAGATATTTCCTGTATATATATATATATCTATATATATATATATATAAAACAAGGCTATGATATAGCACACACAGCAGAATGCTGATACTGCATGCACTAAAGCCCTGTACTAAAAATGAAAAGACGTAGTTAACATTGTTCATTAAACTGGTTATGCTACTGGGAGTTATTACTTATTATTACCTACAAGGCTCCCATACAAATGGTCAAGCAAGAGGTGAAATTCTGTGAGCATCAGCAACCTGAAGGAAAAAAGATAACAAAGAATGCAACATTGATTATTGTTTTCCATAGGGAATCATTGCTGGTGCAATTTGCAATTTCTAAGTAGTCACTAGCAATAACTCACTTTTTTGGTAAATTTCTCCCTTCTTTGACTTGCTACGACTATAGAGTTGGAATACTTAAATTTGGGGGTGGGGGTTTAAACCCTGCAAAATTGTTTAAAGTTACTTTTTTCACCCTTCTGTTTTGGGCATTAATTTTTAGCATTTCAGCTGCCTGACATTGTGGAGATTGAAGTTTCACTGTAGAACTATCCTATAAGGAACGAGGTTAAGTTACCAAGTCATTGTATGGTTTAGGTGAGATAGATATTGTACATGTGTGTAGGTTTATCCATAAGGTTAATGGCTATAATGAAAGGATATATTTACCACCTTTTGAATTTATCCTGAGCATTCTTTTTAGTTATCATGTTACGCAAAGTGATATTGTACTTCATTCTAGCTTTACTTATAGTTTTATTAATAAAAGAATAGCATTTGATAAGTACCTTGAAAGAGTAAAGTGATTTTATGTTGTACTATGATATGCTGTTGTGTACACAGCTGGAGTTGCTACCATACATAGTAGCAACCATTGGCACATTATAACAAATGCAAAAAAACAAACCTTGCTCTGTGCAGAATGATGTGAAACTCCTGGAGGTGAGATGAAGCAATGGCGGCCATCAATATGCCCGATAAACTTCAGCAGCAATGGTGGCCATCAATACCTCTGACAAACTTCAGCAGCAATGGTGGCCATTAATACCAGAGGAAAACTTCAGCAGCAATGGTGGCCATTAATACCAGAGGAAAACTTCAGCAGCAATGGTGGTCATCAATACCGCTGACAAACTTCAGCAGTAATGGTGGCCATGAATACCACTCGCTGAAAACTTCAGCAGCAATGGTAACCGTCAATACCCTTGACAAACTTCAGCAATAGTGGCCATGAATACTGCTGACAAACTTCAACAGTAATGGTGGCCATGAAGACCGCTGGCAAACTTCAGCAGCAATGGTGGCTATCAATACTGCTGATAAACGTCAGCAGCAATGGTGGCCATCAGTACTGCTGATAAACTTCAGCAGCAATGGTGGCCATCAATACCGCTGACAAACTTTAGCAGCAAGACCAGATAAAAAGTGTTGCAACATGCAAAACTCCATTTTAGTAAAATTTTTGTAAGTTTGGTTCATTCTTAACAAGAAATCTGATTATAAGAGTGAGATTAAAGTGTGTGCACACATGTAAGATGATATTATAAATTGCCTTTAGTGAACATCTCTAATTCTAAGTAGTCTGTGGCATTTGTTTTAAATATTTATAGAAACTAGTGAGGATGTTTGTTGTCCTTTCTGGCATATTGCTTTTAAGTTCATTTACTTATTACCATTCTTGACAGTATTTCACCAAATCAGGGATAGCAGAAAGTACACCAGGAAATTCAACTCTTTGTACTAGGTGTGGCTGTAGGCATTAGTAAGAAATGTCTGGCATTTATTCATGGCTGTAGAAACTGTGATAGAAAGAATCATTTGCTAAGATGTGGAAAAAGATCGAATGTATATGTTATTGAGCAGAAACAAGAAAATAATTTGCTTTTTAGGCACTTTTGAACAATGAGAATTGATGCTATGACATCTGAGCATGTGTCATAGATATTCAAATAAGGTATTTGAATCAAAGTAGATAGAAGTGATTTAAAGTAATAAAATAAATGCTGAATTTAAACTAAACAGGTACAGAATCTACTATTATGTCTGAAGAAAGGTTTTAACTATTTGGGACTAAAATGTACAGAAAAAAATAGTTTTGAACGTATTGCTAATGTAGCCAGGGCATGGAGGTAAGCCACTGAGTGAAAATCTTTTGGCATATGAATATAAAATAAAAAGTCCAAAGATCCTTTATGCAAATAGTCAACAGTGAACTGTGAACAAGCAATTTAACTTTCTTAATATTTTAGGTTGTTTGGCTTGTGAAAAGTTGGAAATGGTGAAATGAATTCATAGTATAAAAGCCCAGATGAAATCCACAGCCATCTCAGATACTGGTCAGAACCATAACAAGGATATCCTTGTCCTGTGCTCCCCCATCAGAAACATACCACCACCATACCCAAGTGCATTTTCAACCATACTTTATCAGGCAGGACAAACTATCATGAATGCAATACTAATAACTTCCTGATTCAAGTTATTTTTATAAATTCTTTAGTTTGAAAATTCTTAATCAGTTCCTTTCATTTTCTGTTTTACAAATTCAAAGAAATATATCAAAACAATGTTCTCTTTATCATATTTATCAACTGTTCCAAATTTGCAGTTCCTTGCAAGCCATTGGCATGCACTCTACTTCCTCATGTTGTACTATTTGCCATCCATATACTGGATCATTTTGGATGCATTCAGTCCTCTCTTACCACACCAATTTGCTATGCCTAATACCAACTAACACTTCTTCAGTTTATTACTAGGGGAGGATATCTTCCCCTCACCAATTTTCACTTCACTCAGGAAAGCACTCAGTTACTTGTCATGGAGCATATCTTTCCTTTGAGCAAACCTAGAAGAGGCTATTTCAAATCCCCGACTTGTAGTGGTGTACCCCACCCAAAGTCCACTTCATCTTTTTGCCATCAACTGTAACCAGCAACCACAGTTTAGGAAAGGCCATACATAAGCCTTTCCTGATCTCATCAAGGATGCTCAACTGTCCTGTGAAATTTTACTCAGGTGTAACATAAGCAGGTGCAGGTCACCTGTATCCATATGGGTCATTGGCAGAAGGGTCCTATTTGCCTGTTAAATGAAGGATCAACTCCCATTCTCACATTCTTAAACAAAGGTTAAGCAAACCTTCTCTCATTTTTAGGACTGAAGAATAGCATAAAGTTGCCCTTCTCTGTGAAACTACCTACCTAAAAACGTCCACCTGCCCCTCCTTCTAGCTAGATAAACTGAATCAAAGGTAAAAAATGGCCTTGTTAACCTTCAGAGTGTTATATTAGTTGAATTACTTTTTTTAATAATGAGGCTGGGTAAATAGTGTGACCCTGCAAGATACTCCTCTACACAGAGCTGCACAATTTAATAAATTGATCAAAAAACTCCACTAATGGCTTACTGTTGTGAAAATGATCTCAGTGGCACCAAATGCAAAATTGTTTTCATTGCTAAATGCAACTCAGGTATTTTGACAGATAACAGACGATATGAAGGGAGCTTCCAGCTGTGTATGTCTAATATGCAACTAGACTGATATGGATTCCTAAGAGTTTCCTTTGCTAATCTACCAGCACAAGAAGTATTTCAAAGATTGATTGCACAGTCAATTGGCAGCCTGAAAAGGTATTCTAAACATTGAATAGTGTGAGGTCAGACACAGAGAACATTAGAAGACACTGATTCAACTATTGAATGCATTGGCACAACATAAGTTTTAATTAGGTAAGTGAAATTATAGAATTAGTGACAGGCGTACCTTTCAACCTCTTAGTACAAAAATTCTAGACAAAGCCAAAATAATGGGGTAACAAAGGCTCAAATGGCAGATTTTAAATATTGCTCATATAAACTAAACAGCTGATAGAATAACAGGTTTTGCATTAGCATGCATTTTCTGAAGGACATGAAGTCTGAAACTCAGATATCTCTCATTATTTAGTGAGTTCAGTCCTTAGTGATTTGCCAGAAAACCATAAATTTTATGAGGAACAAGCCAAAAATAAGAGGCAATAATCTGGAAATTTTGTGAAAATCTGGACAGTTGAGATGTATGGAGACAGGCCTAAATTACATAGGTGTTAGTTTAAAATCAGAAGGCTAGAAGTCAAAATGAGTAAAAGAAAAGTGCAAATGTGAAAGACAAGCAGATATAAATCAATAGAAATGATACAGTATCTTGCAAACTTCATACTAAATATGTCTGCAATACCTATGCATCTAAAAATGTTTTTGGAGCAATTGGGTTATAAACAGCAAAGGAGTTTTGAAATGATCATGAAACTGGTAAAATGTGTTTAGATTGGAATACACTGATGTAAATTATGTAGCTATGCTGGAGGTGGATATAAATAAGAATGGTATAGGGATTGTGAAATCTCCTCTCTGGGCCAGTAACCAAGGAGCCTGAAACCTCACGACTGACACTGGAGAGGTGCATTTACCTGGAACAAAAATAGACATATACAGTATTTCCAAATGCAGCTATCTGCATCAAGCACAATTTCCCTTATGTGCACACAGGAAACACACTCAGTCTGGGGGCAGGTTCCTCTGTTTTTCCAGGCCCTCAATAAGACTCCACAATGGCATGACTATAGAGTTGAGTCCTCAGCCAATTGTCCAAGCCAAGTTATCCATCATCCTCTCTGTGAAACCAGTACTGTGTCCCTGTTCCAAGCAGCTGACACACAAACTCTTTGAGATTTGATTTGCACAGACACACACACACACACACACACACACACACACACACACACACACACACACACACACACACACACACACACACTTGGGAAAGGGTGGCACAGGTTTTCTAGCTATACCCTCTTCTGGCCAGACTCTAAGGTAGTTACATTGCCACCAGACACTCCAAAGCCAGCTATTCTAAGGTTACCTAAAAGGGTACCCAATTATACTAAGTAAAATTAATATTAATACCAATGATAGTGTTTGGCTAATGCAGTTAGGCTTTCAGGAGTGGCCACAGAGTCACCAAATAGATATAAGTACTCTCAAAGTTTAAAATATTCTCTAAAGCACCAGCCACAATGAAAAGTTTAAATATATTAAATAATAAAAGAACATGAAAATACTAAATATCTATTTTAAACACCAGAGTTTCATTCACAGGAAATATTAAAATAACACAAATGAATAGATTCACACAGATACAGAAAAGCAGTACTTAACTAATATCACTATATTTCCTTACTGATCTAAACAATTACTATTCCTTGGTCACTTACTAGACCAAGGCAAAATGAAGTAGGTGAGGGATCCTTCTGTGTTAGGTTCCAAAAACAGAGTGCTCTGAGACTTGAGTCTCATCTAGTATTAAAACATCATTTTTGCCCTCAGTTACAGAATTACATCACATACATCTGAGCATCTGACTTCTGGTTCCCATACTACTCCCTTTCCCAGCAAGTAACCCAGAATCTCATATATATGTATTAATAATATACACACAGAGCTTAGCTAAGATCTGCCGCAGCTTCTGGAAGTCATAAAACAATAAAACACTTCCAGTCTTCCTACAGGAGCTAATAAAGCTTTCCCTGGCACAGACATTTCATCTCTGGCTGCAATCAGAACTGTAAAATGCAATATTTCTGGCTAAATTAAGTAATTAAATTTCGTACTATTTTTCAATGTTAGCTGGAGTTGAGCTTAACCTCTTCTCTTCCAGTATCCTCTGTTACAATATTAATTTCAATAGTTATAATACAATCTGACATACACACAACACACTGTGTGTACATTTTAACACAAGCAGCTTTACAAATACATTTTTCAATGCAAACATCTGCACAAATCAGTTTGATATACAAATGACATATAATGCTTTACAAAATTCCAGCTAGCTTTGGTTGCATATGTTACACATCCACTGCCCTACTTCTCCTGGCATAGCTTGCAATACCTCACATCATCACAAGAGTATGAGCGTACTACAGAATAAACTGATACATATGTGTCAAGAACATTTACAGATGGACTGAAGAGATGAGTTCAAACAGAAAAGGAGCTAGAACCAATAGTATATGGATGTACAGGCTCATTAAATGCATGCAAAAAAGTACAAGTACAGGGGTCTATATTACATTGTCAAAACACATTTTCATCAACATGTAAACATCGAACTCCCAGAACTCTGTCAGACTCTAGGAAGTGTGGGAGGGGCTTCGACCCATACCCCCTATGTGGGTGGTTGTATCCCCCACCCCCTCTAACTAAATATACCAACTCTGAGATCTCACTACAGTGGAGAAAAGGGCAAATTCCCTACTATGGCCAAGTGTTTTTTACCCTGGGAAAAAATTTGCTAAAGTGGCCATTCAGAGTTTTGGCTGATTGCTGTTTATGTGTCAATGAAAAGGCATTTGATGAAAACACCTCTTGACAATGTAATATAGACTCCCAAGTACAGAAAATATCATTAACACTTACAAAACATATTTAGAAAATCTTTGCACAAGATTACAGAGGACATTGCTTCATCTGAAAAAGTATGACCTTAAAGAAAAATACTGACCTGGAACAGAACTAAATATAGCAGGTATGCTAAGCAGAGCACAGTTGACAGGGTAGCATTTCATTTGTTAAAAAGAAAACTAGACATTGTGAAGTTAATGCCACAGTTACCAATGAAAATTTAAGTAAATGCCAGAGCTATAGTGGCACTGATGTAAAAATGCGGTTACCAAAAGAGGTCACAATGCCAAAACAAATATCATCAACAAGGAGAGTAATTCAATGTTATTTTTGGTTAAACAGGAAATATAATTAAGATTTAATGCTCAAAGTTGATAAAATACTAGTGTCTAATCAGAATGCAGAAGTGCGACAGCCTGTGAATCTCATCTGTGAATGTAAGGAAAAACATGACAATGTAATATATTGGCCTGAAATGAGTGGTTGAAGCAGTAAGAAAAAAAATGTTTGTGGAATTCATACTATAATAGGAATCTAAGAGGGCAAATGTTAGCCTGTACAGTTTCAGGGAGACAACTGAGCTTCAGTTCATGTGGGTGTAAATTACTGAGTTTTAGTTCATGTGGGTGTAGATTATTATTCTGAATATCCAGAAATGAATAAATTATCAGACCTTAACAGTGGAAGTGTGATCAGTGCAATGAAGTCAGCGTTTTGTATAAAGAATACCTATCTTGTCACATGAAAAATGGTTCATAACATGCAAGCCAAGACTTTGAAAGGTTTGAACAAGAGCAGGAATATATAAACACAAGATCACAATTTTAAATTTTAATAAGTCAAATGGTCGTGAAGAGTGCTAATCAGTGAATATTTATTTATTTATTTATTGTCATTTGTTAACCGGGTTGGTCCAGCTGAGCCAAAATGGCCCATTTTCAGTGGTGACCCGAGGAGAAAAGCTCCAATTGCAATCATTCAAAAAGAGATTACATCATAATAACACTTTACAACACAAAGGAGACCAGATAGCTCCAATTGCAAATTACAACATACAAAATGGAAATTACATTGTTATAATAATTATTACACCTAAAAGCTGTTAACACCACTATAGAGTTTTGTACAAGTTTTTGTATAAGTGAATATACATAAGAATAGTTCACGTTTATGGTGAAGGTGCAAGGGAGGAAAAGGATTATGCACTCATAGTGGGAGATTGGTTTGATCTGCTAAAAAGAGGAGCAAGAAGAGAGAAAGGAGAAAAGATGGAGAGTATAGAGAAATGGTATTAGGCTCATAGGTTCATAGGTAGGTACTAGGCTATTGGCCCTAGGGCCTATATAAGCCTAGCCAAAGGTACCCTGGCTTTCGCCACCCACAAAAATTATTTTCCTGTGCCACTGTCGAGCAGAGCCACAGAAGTGATCCCCGGGGTGAATTTCCTGTCTCCCATCCAATCATCAAGATTATTCTTGAAGAGTGCTAATGAGGAGCTTTGTTTGATATAGATAGGTAGTTTGTTCCAGAGTATGGGAAGTCTCTGGGACAGGAATCTATCACTCCAGCATGTTCTTATTGTTCTTATTCCAGTATTGGGAAAGGAAGGTAAGTGGGATTAGGTTGGAGCTAGACAGAGGCAGGACCAGGTGTTCTGTAGGTAGTGCTTGAGGCTAGTTTGAATTGAGACTTATGGGAGATACTTCTAATATTATGAGGAAGGGAGTTCCAGGAATGAGCAACTGAGTATTTGTATAATGACTTGCCAATATTTTTTTATGGTTTGTAAATGTCCAGAAGATGTTTGTCTGATGAGCAGAATTGACGGTGCGGTTATATTAAGATATGATATTGGAGATAGAGGAGCAGGATGTGGAGTTATAAAGAATAGAGTGAGTTATATGCAGTTGTGGGAGGAGAAGTTGTTTTTGGAATTCAGGCCATTGCAAATATTTAAGAGCAAGGCAGTGGTGGGATTTAAAGGGGAGGTTTGCAGCAGATTTAGCTATTTTATTGCAGGTTGTTCTAGTTTGCTGAGAAGAGATGATTGAAGGTTAGTAAGGACTGGGGCTGCCTAAAGTAGACAGGGTAAGAGGAGAGATGTGGCTAGAGAGGGTTTTGAGGAAGAATATAGAAATGTCTGGTTTTGGTACAGGAGCCCAAGTTTTTGGTGTTTTTTTTTTATTCAAAGATTGATATCTATGTCAAATTTAATCTTATTGTCGATGGTGACACCAAGCAATTTGGTGTGAGGTTCGGGTCTGTTGGTAGTGCTGTTGAGCGAGGAGATGAAGAAAGAGGATTTATGTTGTACAAGTTTTTTTGGAAGGAATAGTAAAAGCTTAGTTTTTTTGGGGGTTTAATATTAACTGATTATCAGTGAGCCAGGTCTTGATGGAGGTGAAAGTGTCTTGGGTACAAAAAAAGAGGTCAAGGATGGTGTGGGCAGAGGTTATGAGGGTGGAGTCATCAACATATTGTAGAAGGATTGATAGGTTAGTAGCAGAGTGTAAGTTATTAGTAAAGATATTAATCAAGAGAGGACCCAGGATAGAGCCATGGGGAACCCCAGTAGTGATGGGCAGAAAAGGAGAGGTAGTGGTTTGCCAGCGTACAGATTGTAGTCTGTTTGATAGATAACTAGAGAACCAGGATAAAGTGAGAGGAGAAAGATGCAGATGTGAGAGTTTAGATAACAGTTTAGAGTGGGAGACTGTGTCAAAGGCCTTAGATAGATCCAGGAATAGGCAAGAGAGAAGTAGGTTGTTGTCACGGGCTTCTGAAACCGTTTGGGTGAAAGAGAAGTGCAGTAGAGGTGCTGTGATGGGGTCTAAAACCATGCTAGGTGGGAGTTAGGAGATTATTTTCAAGCAAGTGGGGAGTTAGGAGATTATTTTCAAGCAAGTGTTTAAGTAGTTGGGAGTGACACATTTTTTGAGTATCTTGGAAAGTGGGGATAGTATAGCTATTGGGCGAAAGTTTGAGGGTCCACTGGAGTTACCTCCTTTATGGAGAGGGATGGTGTAACAGGATTTCCATATATTGGGAAAGACAGCCAAGGTGATAAAGCGATTAATAAGGGTAGAAACAGGGTAGAGTATAGAGCTGGCTGCAATTTTAAGGATGAGTGGGTGTAGGTTGTTAGTGGAGGGTGAGCAAGGTTTGAGTTTATTCAAGTGGGATTTAATAAAGGAAGTGGGAACAGGTTGTAGGAAGAAAGTACTAGAGGAAGATGGATTGTGAAGAGGAGGTAGAGAAGAGGCAGAGGAACTAGGTTGGGTAAGTCTTTGAATTGTGTCTATGAAGTAATTATTTAGAAGGGTAGCAGTTCCTGTGGTGGTATTAAGACCAAAGAGGTTGGGGGTATGAGGGGTACTAGGGTGAAGGATATTTTTAATCGTGGACCAAAATTTTTTAGGGCTGGTATGTGTGCTGTTGTGGTTGGAAGTGAAGAAAGATCTTTTATCTTTTATAATGAGTTTTTTATATGTGTTTCTAAGTTCTTTGTATTACTGGCGTAGGGTTGGAGTTTTAGTTTTGAACCAGGTTTTCCAAGCAGCATCTCTGTTGCATAATAGAGCGAGTTTTTGGAGAGCCAGGGAGCACAGTTAGATTTTATTCTGATTTTTCTGGATGGGGCCATGTTGTTTAGTATATCAAGGAATATCTTGTTGAATGCAGTAACAGCATCATTAAGAGGGAGGCTATATAGGAAGGTCCAGTTGATGTTGGCTAGAGTAAAGTTAAATTTGTTAGGGTCAAATTGAGTGAGATTACGGTGTTCTCTGTAATGGTGTTGTTTGGGAGACTGTTGAGAGTATCTGTGGATGCAGATAGGGGAATGATTACTGAGGGAATTGGGAAGTATGCTAGGATTGTGATAGACACAAGGGTCAGAGATAAGGATCCAGTCTAAGATGGAGCCAGAGGTGGAGTTATTATTAATTCTGGTAGGGGAATTTATGAGTTATTGGAAGCCATGCAGATTGATGCTATGTGTAGAGGAAGAGGAGGAGATTGAAGACTGGTCAATATCAATGTCACCAAGTATAATGGTTTCATAGGGAATGTTTAGGGTGAGCCAGGAGAGAAAGTTTTCAAGGATAGGAATGTTGTCTCCTGCGGGAATATAGATAGATATGATGCCAACATTTTTATGGGTGTTGAGATGACAGTTAACAATGAGGATTTATGCAGGAGCAAAGCTGGGTAAGGGGGCTGAAAGTGGAAAGATATCAAGTTGGTCAGAGTAGAGGATGGCTACACCTCCACCTCTTTTATTAGGTCTGTCTACCCGATAGATGTTATAGCCTGGGGTAAGATTTTGGAGTTAGTAATGTGAGGCTTTAGACAGGTTTCAGAGAGGGTTAGGATATGGGGGAAGTTAAGGTGGACCCATGAATGCAATTCAGTTGTTTTGTTTACAATGCTTTGGATGTTCGATGAGAAAATAGATAGTGATTTAGGTGGGTGAGAAGACTGAGGTGGTGAGGAGGTAGGAGAGTGTTGGTTAGGGGTAGAGGTGGCAGGGCCTGGATTGGGATGGATGTCACCATCTGAGAAAAGAGAAAAAAGTAACAAAGCAACAAGGAGGGAGGGTCTACACTAGGGGGTGTTCTAGGTTTTAAGCAGGTAGAGGGAGAGACATTTGGATACATTTTGATTGAAAAGAGGTTGGAGGGAACTATATGAAATAGGAAAGGGGAGATTAGAAGTGTCTGAGGGTTGTTTTGTGAAATGTGGCAGTAGGAGAGTGTAGGTGTAGGTGTGGGGTACTGAAGTGGTGTGTGGTATGAGGTAGATAGGGCTAGGAGTAGGAGAAGGGGGATAGTTAGATAGTAAGGGGGATGAGGAACATGTTAGGAGACATAAATGTGAATTAGTAATGAATGAGGTTAGTTTGTGTTGGGTGGTATAGTTATGAGGCAGGTGGTTGATACTTAGGAGAGGTTTGAATGTTTAGGTGTTCAGTGTAGGAGGTGGTGTAATGCGAAAGAGGGGAGGGCAGTGGAGATAGGAGGAAAAGTGGCTGACTGGAGAGGAGAGGTAATTGTGTGGATCAGTGGATTGGTCAGGTTGTGTTGTGGGTGGGGAGTACAGTGCATAAATGTAATGAAAGTGGGGGTGGGTGGGAATGGGAATAGAGTTAGAGAAGTGAAGTGAGCCTGAGCATAGCTAGGGCAAACGGAGAGGGTTTATCCCAGGAGCAGGACAAGATGAATGAAAAAAAGCACAAAAACAATTCAGGTAGGTTGGAGGGAAGCAATGCTAGGTAGTGCAGGGCAGTAGACTACTCTGGTCTAATGTAAGGGGATTTGGTATGGCAGACTGTTCTGAATACTGGTATTATGCAGCATTATATAATACAGGAGGGCTGTAGTTTAGTTAAGGTGAAGCAATAGAGTTGAGGGTGCAGATGACTTGTGTGTTAAAGCACCCAGAATTGGTAGTATAGTATAAGCACGAGATGGAGACAGCTCCAGAAAAAAAGTGAGCTGAAGAGTAATGTAACCCAAGGTAATACTGCCACCTAGTGGCAAATAGGATGGATTGTTCTAGCAGGGAGGTAGTAAGTGTAGGGGAAAAGACGTAAAAGGCTAAATTATAAATAAAAAGAGGTAGTTAGTACTGAGGAAAATAAGTAAAGGCTAAAAAGTAAGAAGGGGGTTAAGTGGCAGGGAGAAAGAGGAAAGGATGGATATGGGTGAGGGGGGCACTCGGCGTGTGTGCTGGCTATAGTACTCAAAGCAGTAATATAGTAGAGGTTTAATAACAGTAGGCAAACACCTATGCTAAATGTTGTATGGGAGGGCTTCCAAGTCAGTAAATGTAGCTGATATGTGTTCCTTGAAGCTCAGCCACTGAGGAAAAGAAAATGTTGCTGGAGCCAGATTGCGGGAGGTAGCACTATATTTAAGCAGTGGAGATGCTGCAATAAGAAAAGAAGTAGAAAAGAACCATCATTAATACAAAAAGCGGCCAGCAAGTAGAGCTGATAGAGTTCGGCAACAATAGTAGGTAGGGAAGTGAAGCTATACAAGAATAATTAGGTACAGTGGCATTGGGGTGATCAGAAAAAGGGGGGGAAATGAGTTACAGGAGAGGTGGAAGGTAGAATGGGTTTGGTAAAGACTAGAGAAGTGCACAGAGGTAGGCTAGACAGGGGAGTAAAGAACTATGATATGAGAGAGATAGGCTACAAAGGGAAGTGAATAACTGTGCTACGAGGGAAACTAGAGGGTGCAAGTGAGAAACAGAGTAAAGGAGAAAATGAGAGAAACATAGAAAAGTACATTACAGGCAATGCATATATAATCTTGACCAGGAAAAGCACCAAAAGGTTTAAATCAAGCAACTACAGACTCTAGAGTCCCACTAACACACTAACTACATACACAAAGCAATATGGTAAGCAAGTTAGTAGTAGGTATGGGGGTTGTCATCTCACAATCTTGGAATTCAGGAATAGTCTATTATTGGGGCTCAGCCCCTTAAAAGCCCACTTTTTAGGGTAGTACTGTAGGGCTGAGCTAAAAGAGTTTCTTAAATATGTACAAAATTTCTGTTTACCTTTAAGACCGCATATTGCAGAAGGGCGAACAGAACATTTCCGAAAGGCAGTCTGGAAAGTTTGCAAACCTGAAATGAAAAAGTGTTGAATGTGCAATGATTGAATGCACAGTGAGATTCGCTCATTGCACATTCGGCATTCTGGGGCAGATTGCACTATAGTGGAGATTGGGAAATGGTTTCTTTACCCACTGTAGTGCGATCTCTGAGTTAGAATAATAAAGTAGGGGGGTGTGCTTTACACTTTGTTTTCTTTTTCATTGACATTAATGTTCGAAAAACAGCGACTCTGCTTTTCAATTTGCTGTTTTTCAAACATTAAGGACTGTCAACATTTACAGTTTTGTGGTTTTGAGTCGCTCATATGAGCACTCAAACCACTGTGATTCGCGGTTTTAAAGGTAAACCCAAAATTTCATGTAAACATAATTCAAACACCATGAAAGAACCATGCAGCCATCAGCCAAAAGGGTTATATTACTGAAAAAAGTCTAGACCCCCTCCTCTACCACCGTTTCCCTTGGGACAAATTTTAACATTTAGTGCTAACACTTCAGTAACCAGAAGAAATAGTCACAGTGATAGAGGAAATGTCTCCCCAGTGTCCTTCAGGACTATTAATGCATGTGAAGCTCATTGATTTACCAAGGCTCATACCTACTGCAGCACTAAATATATTCATTTTTGTCATTACACTTAGAACTGCCACCTCGTCATGTCATTTTTTAAATTTCCAGTGTTTTCTGTTTTTATTTTTTTTTTAATTACCAGTGTTTTCTGTTTTTTTTTTTTTTTTTTTTAATTACTAGTGTTTTCTGTTTTTTTATTGTTTTTTTAATTATCAGTATTACTTACTGTACTTCTTTGCACAGCTTCTCTAATGCTCATCAGCAGCCTTCAGTGATATGAATGCATAGTCCTAACAGAGCCTACTTTGGGACCTGCCAGTATTATGAGTATCACTTTTCTGACCAGGCAGTTAGAACCCTACTGTAGATGTTTCCACTGGTATTGATAAGCATTTTCCCCTTCAGTATATTTGATTAACATGAATGGAGCATGGATGCCCCCTCATTAAATGGTGCCACCTTCTCATCTAACACATGTAAGCCCTCATAAAACGCATATGACAGCTATTAATTTCTGCAGCTTTTCACATCTTCATTCTCCTGATGGCATTTACTACCTTAGATATAGTTATGCATGTCTGTAGTTGCTCTTCTCATTTAACATCAGCTGTCCCACTTTATTCCATTCAAATCATTATTTCATTTGGTTACTCTGTATTATGGTTCCCACAGAAGCACTTCTAAAACCTCCTCTTACTTCAGCACTTAGGATCTCTCTTTTACCACTAGAGTGAGTCCTTCTTTTAATCTTCTGAGCCTTCAACTTCTTTGCTAGTAGCCTTGCACCAGTACTGTTTATAGCCCACTGCATTGTTCCCCTCCTACCAAATCCGGCACCTTTTTGGGCAGACACTTTCTTTTTAACTTACTCCTGCAAATAACATCTGCCTCTCTTGTAACTACTGCAAGTTACCTAATGATTTTAAGGGCCAGCTGGTCCATGCTTCTTTCAGTTACAGCTGTAAGTCTCAGTTCCTTCTACTTATTTCTTTGCTTTTGCGTCTAAATCAAAGTTTCTGCCTACAACTAGGTTTTAGTATATCTTGCCATGCATCTACCCATACAAACTTCTTTAGGGACTTATCCTACTAACATGCCCTGTCATCCCATGCAACCATGCATCTCTAGCTTTGTCCAGCCTCTAAAAAGCATTCATCTTCATCTCCATGGTCTTTTCTTGAATCCTGTTCAGTCTGCTGCTAATGGACTGCCATCTACAATTTCTAATATATCCACCCTGAAAATCTTCTCACACCCCTCCCTCTCAATTATAAAATAACTGACTCTTCTGGCTTGATGGTTTATATTCTTCAAAAGGTGCATCCCCTTTCTTTAGCTTTTCTAAGTATTCAATATGTTTAGAGAATCCAACAAACCTTTAAAACATTTTTGACATCTGACATTGCTGTCTGACCCAGCCTTTCTTGCAATTTGCTTAAATTATCTAAATACTAAAAAAATGCACATATTTTACAAAATGTGAGACTTTTTTATATATATAGGAAAGCCATGACATGCTAATGAGGGTGTAAATTTAATTTTTAGAATATGCATTAAGTAATACATCATTACTTATAAAGATATCTATATCTGATTTTTTTAAAAACAGGGGAGATGTATTATATGGTATTATGTCTTAGAGAACAGGAAGAGCACATCCTGTGGATTCTCTCTCTCTCTATCTCTCTCTCTCTTACCTATATAATTAAAACAGAACGACCAAAACTAAATAAATCCACAGATGAATAGTGAAGCTAGGAACCAAAGAGGAAACATTCCAATAATCCAAGACACTTTTTATTGATTTAGCGATTTTGTCAAGGTGAAAGACTTCATCAGAATAGTCATGTTTGCTAAAACACATCTTTAAATAACCCACCCCAACTCACATTGGTTAAAGAAAAACATCACTTCCTCCAAAAAATAAACATCACTTCCTCCAAAAAATAAACAATGAGAAAAACTTTTAAAATATACTTTTTAAATATTTGTTATACTGCTGATAAAAATGCTTAGACATAACAAAAACAGCATTGATTGCACATTCCTGATAAAAATACTTGCACATTACAAAAACATCAAATATTTCCATTTAAGTACTGAACTAATACTCTGTCATTGAGTCCAGGAGCCTAACAGGCATGTGTTCTTATCTACCACTTAAGCTCCATGAACTCTAAAAATTCATCCAAGGGACCCCCCTGAGGACCCAAATCAACTTGGTCAACGATGAAAAAATTTGAAAACATGCAGTGGGTGAAGTCTGATATGCCTGTCAGTGCAATGTTTTCGTTCTTATGTTTAATATCGTATGTATGCTGGTAAATTTTTTGTCTCTGCCGTAATTGTTTTTCCTACATAGTAGGCATCGCAAGAATCACATAATGCAACATAAACAACTCCTTTGGAGTAACAATAATGTTTCTTACTTGTAGTGACCTACCCGTAATTTTTTATTTTAATTTTGTTTGTGTCAGTCATATACGGGCACTGTGGGCACCTACCACATCTGTAACTGCCACCCTGATCTGATTTTATGTTGCATCTTTCCAATAACCCTTTCAGGGAAGTTTCCTTTTTATAGACAATCTGCGGCCTCTTGCCCATTTTATTATGGACATCAATGTCCAAACTAAAAATTGCCCAGTGCTTCACCACAATCTCTTTGATGTCGTAAACATTGACACTGAAATGCAAAATAAGTGCCGTACTAAATATGTCAGGTTCCTCCTTATGTGAACGCCCACTCAACCCATGAAATAATAGAGGGCTAAACTTTCTCTCTTCATAATAACTTTGCCCGCTATACTGCTGATAAAGTTTTCAGGATACCCTCTCTTAATTAACATGCTTTTCAATACCCCAAATTCTCTTAAGTCATCAAGTTGTGAAACCATCCTGACTAGTCTGACATACTGCCCTTTGACCAGTGCCTTCTTTTGATGCACAGGGTGCCAACTGGAAAAGTGCAAAAATGAGTTGGAATATGTTGGCTTGCGAAATAAATGGGAGGTAAACCCTTCATGGCATAGTTCTTCTGCACAGTCACATCAAGATAGTTCAAAATATCCTTGTCTTTGTTCATAGTGAACCTCAAAAAATTGGTAGTCCCATTAATGAAGATAAAAAACCTATTCAGGTCGTTTTCACCTCCTTTCCAAAAAAGGACAATGTCGTCCAGGTAGCACCCGTAGAGTGCCCAGAGGTCACTGAACTCAGAGTTCATGATGAACAAATCCTCCCATTGTGCCAATACAATGTTGACATGTTATTACACAGCACGCACCCATAACAACACCGGTTCTTTGGTTCTTTGTTTAAACTGGTGTCCCTCAAAGCTGATAAAGTTGTTCTCCAGGACAAGCTCCATACATGCCCAAATGGTCAGAATAGTCCCATGGTCAAAAGATGTCTTCAAACAAAGATAGTCATAAAACCATTCAAGCCCTTCGTCATGTGGGATCACCGAGAACAAGTCACAAACATCAATTGTGACAAATATCAGGTCTTCGTCAAACATTTCAAGTTTAATTTTCCCAAGAAAATCCCAAGAATCTCTAATAATGGATTCTCTCCCATCCAGTACATGTTTGACCTTATTGTCAATGTATTTTGCTAGGAAAAACATCTTAGAGGCCTTAGCATCCACTATAGGGTGAAGTGGGGGGTTAGTGATGGACTTGTGTATTTTAGGAATCCTGAATATTGTTGGGATACTAGGATGTTTTATATACAGGTACTTGTGTGTCTCTGTCTATATCTGACCATTAAGTAGCAGTTATTCAATATGTAAGTCAATGTTTCTATAAGCAATATTCAATTCATTGCGAGAGACTTCTACCTATGTATCACTGTATAAAAGCTCCAACATCCTGCTAGAACGAGCACAAACATTTGAGATGTTATGTGACAAAGAAACTAGGGTGCAGGTACAGAATTGGAATCCTAATATATGTTACAACTTCACTACAAGTGAGGCAGTGGTCCTACAAGACATTTTGGACTGCAGAGAGACAAGATTTATGAAACCGAACAAGGGTGGGGGATTAGTTGATGGGTCTTGATGATTACAATAGCAGGATGTCGGAGCTTTTATACAGTGATTTGCCAACATTGTATTGGCACAATGGGAGGATTTAGGTAAAAGAACAAAAAGAGGCACACCACGACTATCAAAGCTGACCCTTTAGTCCACAAGTAAGCGCTTTCACGTCACCAAGGACGCTTAAGCATACTTTCAACGACACAATGTTACAAACTTCTTAAATAGTAATTCAAAAACTATCAAGCTAATGAAATTGCACATAAAAACAAGTAGCTCATTAATATTTAAAGATATATATACATTTATAAAAAACATATATTAAGTTAAACAAACAACAAAAAACAATGGCAGCACATGGAAATGAAGTTCAAGATTTAATCCACAGACTCAGGACAATTCTCCAGATAAAAATCCAAGCCAAAAGTGAGCGCTTTCATCTCTTACAATGGAGACTTCTTCAGACTTGAGTCTGGGGAGTAAATCTTGAACTTCATTTCCATGTGCTGCCATTGTTTTTTGTTGTTTGGTTACTTCATTAGTTAATAGCGTGATGCTGTGCTTTGAATATATTAAGTTAATTTATAATCAAGAACACTTATTAGCATTTCATATAAACAACATATATAACTCCACTTCAAAATTTCATCATCAGGAGCTTTATCATAAATAAATTTATTAAAAATTTTTCTAAAAAATGTTAAATAATTTTGTTAAAAAATATATCTTAAAAACACTATCTTATAATCTGAACCTTAACACAAACCACATATTACTTAGTTCATCATTATGCTAACGGGACAAAAGGCGATCTGCTAGAAATGGTTTTAGTGAAACCCTATCATTCAGACCATGACCCTTGTCCGCTTGTAATTGATTATCCATCTGCCTTCCTGTTTTTCCATACGAGTCTTAATATTACCTAATCTCACTATTCTAGATACTATTTCTAATACCAGAAATGTGAATCTATGACTTGTGCCATATTGGACCACATGTCTTGCTAAAGCATTTCTCTCATCTAATTTATTAATGGCATATATATGTTCCCTGATTCTCTCTCTGTGTCTTATTCGTTTTACCCACATAGAAGCATGTGCATGTCTGACAACTTGCTAAATACACTAAATCTCTGGATTTACAATCTGCATCGTGATTAAAAGTGTGTGTTTGTGATGTGTCTGGGTGGATAAAAACATTAGAATTAGCTATATAAGGACACTGATTACAACCACGACATGAGAAAGTGCCCTTTCTCACTGAATTCAACTTCTTCTTTTGGTTACAGGTTTCATAGCAGAGTAATCTCTTGAGGGACTTGGTATTCTTGTAACACATCTTCGGTCTTTCACCCACAGTTTGTTTTATCCTATCATCTAATAATAGAATATTCTAATTCTTATTTATGACTTCTAAAACATTTTTATTATTATTGGTATAAGGGATCACAACTCTGGATGTCTGCTCGGTGGCTCTCTTAACCAGTGGGGCACATGTCACCCTATTCCTTCTTACATAAGGTTGACCTGTCCCTGTCCTATCCAAATATTGCAGAGTCTCTAAATCCTGCAAACGATAACCCCTTTCCACAAACTCTTCTCTCATCTCTTGAAGTGTCACCTGTAAAGTACTACCATTACTAGTAAGTCTGGAATGTCTTAGTGTTTGACTTTTAACAATATTCCTATATATATGTAGAGGATACGTACTAGGTTTTTCACCTTCATTAATGGGACTACCAATTTTTTGAGATTCACTATGAACAAAGACAAGGATATTTTGAATTATCTTGATGTGACTGTGCAGAAGAACTATGCCGTGAAGGGTTTTACCTCCCATTTATTTCGCAAGCCAACATATTCCAACTCATTGTTGCACTTTTCCAGTTGGCACCCTGTGCATCAAAAGAAGGCACTGGTCAAAGGGCAGTATGTCAGACTAGCCAGGATGGTTTCACAACTTGATGACTTTTTAAGAGAATGTGGGGTATTGAAGAACATGTTAATTAAGAGAGGGTATCCTGAAAACTTTATCAGCAGTATAGCAGATGAAGTTATTACCAAGAGTGAACTTGGTAAGTTTAGCCCTCTATTATTTCATGGGTTGAGTGGACCTTCGCATAAGGAGAAACCTGACATATTTAGTATGGCACTTATTTTGCCTTTCAATGTCAATTTTTACAACATCAGAGAGATTGTGGTGAAGCTTCGGACAATTTTTAGTTTGGACACTGATGTCCATAGTAAACTGGGCAAGATGCCGCAGATTGTCTATAAAAAGGAAACTTCCCTGAAAGGGTTATTGAAAAGATGCAACATAAAATGAGATCAGGGTGGCAGTTACAGATGTGGTAGGTGCCCACGGTGCCTGTATATGACTGACACAAACAAAATTAAAATAAAAAATTATGGGTACGTCACTACATGTAGGAAACATTGTTACTCCAAAGGAGTTGTTTATGTCACATTATGTGAATCTTGTGACACCTACTATATAGGAAAAACAATCAGGGCACTGAGACAATGAATTTACCAGCATATATACGATATTAAACATAAGAACGAAAATAATGCACTGTACAGGCATACCAGCCTTCACCCATTGCATGCTTTCAAATTTTTCATCGTCAGCCAAGTTGATTTGGGTCCTTGGGGGGGGTCTCTTGGATGAATTTTTAGAGTTCATGGAGCTTAAGTGACAGATAAGAACAAATGCCTGTCAGGCTCCTGGACTCAATGACAGAGTCTCTATTAGTTTAGTACTTAAACTGAAATCTATGCTGTTTTTGCAATGTGTAAGTATTTTTATCAGGAATGTGCAATCTATGCTGTTTTTGTTATGTATAAGCATTTTTTATCAGCAGTATACCAAATATTTAAAAAACATATTTTAAAAGTTTTTTTCACTGTTTATTTTTTGGAGGAAGTGATGTTTTTCTTTAACCAATGTGAGTTGGGGAGGGTTATTAAAAGATGTGTTTTAGCAAACATGACTATTCTGATGAAGTCTTTCAACTTGACAAAAGCACTAAATCAATAAAAAGTGTCTTGGATTATTGGATTGTGTCCTCTGTAGTTCCTAGATTCATTATTCATCTGTGGATTTACCTACGTAATTACAATAAGAATGTCATGGAGGATGGTAACCACATCTGAGGATGACTATGTTGCTTGTGGATGGCTTGCTGGTAGTGAGTCACTATCTGTAGGCATTTCTTCTGGTTTCACAGCTTACATTTATAGAGTTAATATGTATAAGAGGAGGAAGTAAGTATGCCCAACATAAAGCATAAACATTACTTAAAACTTATAGAATACAGTCTAGAAAAAGGTGAGATAGAGCCTCTTTAAAGTGCCCTAAAATAGACCTATGTGCAGCAACATGGCAGCTTGCAGTAGCAAGTACATGTGCAGCAGACACTTGTCTTACAAACTTGCAAGTCGAAAGTCAGCATCTGATTGCACAATTCTTGACTGATAATAGGTACATATTTGAGTAAATTTTTAGGTTCTACTGTTTTGCAATTGTTTGTGGGACAGCTGGTGGTATAGTGGGATGGGTGGATGGGTGTTATGCAATGATCGATCAGGAGTGACACAGTAATATGCATTCAGGATGAATGCAGTTCTCTGTGGGAATTTTGTAGAATAAGACAATAAGATATAGGCCAGAGATTAGACTGTTCAATAAGGTTACAAACACACACACACACACACACACACACACACACACACACACACACACACACACACACACACACACACACACACACATATAGATATATTGCAAGTACACATCAATAAGAACAAAGTCCATGAACTCCCAAAAGGTAATGAAACCACACAATTACAAATGCCAGCAAAGACTGAATGGCTTAAATAATGTCAATGTCCACAATCTCGATAAAACAGTTAAGCGCTTTCACCCACTGAATGTGGGCTTCATCAGAACAGTCCTGGTTATTGTATTTTTATAATAGATGGTGTGTCTGGCAATGCATACTGTAAGCTTATTGAAGCTCTGTGGCTTGTGGCACCCTTAGCTTAGCAGAGCTAAGAAAGGGTGTGTGTCTGAAACTGCCTAGCAGTATTTACATTGCCCAAATGGGTGTGCGAGCCGAGCACCCGGTTTTGAACAAAAAAAAAAAAATGAAACCATGAAATAGCAGCTTTGTTCACATCTGAGCACTGGGTTTGCAGTGCGCCTCAGGGCTTAAACAGGAAGGCAATGAGAAAGGAAAACAGCAGTAGGAAGGTAATCAAGGAGGGGTCTATATTATAAGATCAATGGTTGAAAACATTGAGCAACATATGGTTGACACCATATGGTCGATGTCTTCAAATGTTGATCTTATAAAAAGACAAAAAAAAGGAAAAAAGTACCCTAATGGGTTTAAGCAGGAGGGCAAGCACCCCTGCACTCCCCAGCCCCACCCCCTGCTACTTAAATATACCAACTCTGAGACCGCACTACATTGCAGTAAATAGAAATTTCCCTTTATGGAGATTTCCGTTTACACACTCGAGATTCTGAGTGTTCGATATTCTCGTGTTGACAATGTCAGATTCGACATTGTCAGCTTTCGAGAATATAATATAGACCCTCAAGAAGAACTAGCATAGCTGGCAGGTGAAATGTATCAGAATCAGCCAGTTACACAGGCAGCAGTTCAGCATGCCCAGCACACCCAGCACACTACTATAAACTATGCAAACACCTTTCCGTCTGTTTTTTCCCCACAAACTCTACACCACCGGTGTACACAAACAGGGAAATTTTACCTAACAAAAGCAACAAAATGATAGGGGCTGCTTTTGCTCTCATAAATCAACACGTGGAAGAGGCTGAGGGTGGTGAGAATGACAATGCTGATGACCAATCCACAGTGAGGAGAAGGCAAAGAGTTTACAGACCCAGGGTAACCTACCAGGAGCTACAACAGCTTGAGATACTGGAGCGCTATAGGGTGGACAGGGACCTCCTACAACAAATTGTTGAGCTGTGTCGGCCACATCTCACAGACAGAGCCATCAGAGGGGAACCCATCCCAGTGGATACCAAGGTACGTGTTAGCTTAAGAATACTAGCCACAGGTACCTTCCAAAGGCCAACTGGGGTCACAGGCATCAACATCCAGGGTACTCCACCAGTTCCTGGATGCCATGTCAGCACATGCTGGTGAGCACATATATTTCCTCAACACCAGTGAGGCGTTGACCAGCAATATGCGTCTCTTCCACCAAATAGCAGAATACCCTGAGGTAGTGAATGCTATAGACTGCATGCACATACACATTAAAGCACCACCTGGCAAGCGGGATAGAGTCTACTTAAACTGCAAGGGCTTCCCCTCCATCAACTGACAGGTCATGTGTGATTTCCAGGGCATTATAATGAATGTGTGCTGGCAGCCCTGGAAGCTATCACTACTCCCACATCTGGCATATGATGCAGCTGTACCACAGATTTGCCAATAGGGACATCCCATATGGCCACCTAGTGGTGGATGCTGGTTATGCACTGCAGCCATGACTGAAGACACCCATCAGAAATGCACACACACCTGAACGAGAACTCCATAATGAGGCACACACACAGACCAGAATCATAATAGAGCATGTGTTTGGGATGCTCAAGTCATGGTTCTGGTGCTTGGACATATCCGGTGGAGCCTTGTACCCAAATTTTCATGCTATGTGTTATGCTACATAATATGATCCTGTGGAAATAGCTGCAGCAGGAACAGCATGGGGAAGGGCCACACAGCCCCCCACCATTGCCAAGGCCAGCACAGGCATAGAGTGACTCAGAGGAGGAACAACCTGAGCCTGCCCATGTAGGCAGAAGGAGGCATGCCCAGTATGCCCAGGCCTTGGTAAAGAGGCAACGCATAGCACATACACTGCCACAGTAGGAACCCAGGGAATGACACTTCTCTCTGACTCGCACATACAGGAAAAGGGATTCCAAACATGACACTATCTGTACTTAAATATGTATAGGGAGTGTACTGTGTGCATTTGACATAGTCAGCCCTCCAGCACCATCCTCAATACTGGCACAGCCACAAGGTAAGTCACTCTCACTAGCAATTGCTGAATGTAGCAGTATGTTCTACCTGTATCTATGGTATGGATGTGAGATGTAAGGGAATTGGGTGGCTGAATGGGATGGCAATAGATAGTAGACACCTATATTAGCAGTATGAAATCCATAACAAATACTAGTGTCAATATAGTAGGCAGTACTAGATAAGGTGAGAAAACCCACTGCAGGACATATGATGGGCCAAATGTGTGTCCATGGGACAAACGCATGCATGTCAGTGAGGCTCACATACCCCAAAACAGTCTCAGCCAGCAGAACAGGTGTAGACAAACACAAGATGGCCTACACAGACAGACTACAACAGGTCAGACAGTGGAATGTTAGTTCTGAAGAGTAAGAAGTCTGAAACTGAAATGTAGGTCAATAAATCATACGAACTGTAGTACACTGATATGCCTCTAGTCTGCATGATAGGTCAGACTACATAATGAAACAGAAGCCAACAGAGTACCTGAAATACCACTACAGTCATAGCAAATGTTTACAGTTGTCAGGTGTGCCCCCCTCCTCACAATCCTATGTAGAAATGTAGTAACATATACATGTGGGTTTAATAACAGTGGAGCACAGATTACCTGAGCTGGCCAAAGTAACAGGATAGAGTGTTGCACATGTACCATATGCAGGGCTCTGTGTGTTAAGTTGTTGTGTGTTGTATATTGTGTGAAAGTGGCCAGCATGTAGGCATGGAGGGTTCTGTCTTGGTGGCCAGTACTGTTGATGACAGGGCCAAGTTCTCACAACTGCAGTGCCAAACACAATGCATCCCAGCAAGACACAATCCAGCAGTAATCCATACTAATTGTTCGGATGTAATATCTGTCACCATCTGAAAGACTGACATGGCATGAATGTGGGCCCAGACATATAAACAGTACACAGGTGAAAGTACCCTAGACAGACAGTGTATAAAATGTTACTGTCAAATGGACGCACCTTTGGAAATGTACATACAGGTTAGCAGCACATTAATTGGCTGTGTAGCATGGAATACTGATGTAGTCTGGCCAAACACTGGCAGACCACAAAAGGCACAGGTATGAAGTACTGAGAAGCTGCTGATGTCCCTGCATAATGGAATGCCCCACGTATATCTGTGAGTCAGTTGCAAGTAGCCTCCATAGCACACACGCACTCAGCTCACCCCACCATCAGCCACAGGTACCTCACAGGTCTTAACCCTGCTGTTGGGAATGAGTACAATATGACCCCCACCTCTGTATGGGAATAGACACAGAATGCAGCATGGTGAAGAGGTGTCCCATGCAGGTGTGTCCCTAGCTGTAAGCAGCACCCTGCCAGCATCCACACCAATGGATCAATAAGGACAGAAACTATTGACATTAACACCTTGCACACCTACCCTGTCACCACAGGGGAATACAGTGGCTTACAGCCTGGGACTGTAGGAGTGACACAATGCACTGGCCTGCTACAGATGGCCTGCATCACTACCAAATGCCCTACAGTCCTCTGTTAAAGGCCTGTGTCTGACCTGTACTGCCAATGTATGTTATCTCATGGACTCCCAAATAATGACATAACCCAGTCCACAGAACACAAATGCAAGGTCATGTCGACAAATCCCAGTCGCATGCCCACCATGCCCTACTGCATGAACTGTGGACCAACCCCTAAATACTGCTGGGATGAAGTGATAACTATAGGGATACTTGTCAGATAATGTTTGCATAATCCAGAAAAAATGCTGAGGTTAGGCTCCAGTGTCCAAATCAAAGTAAAAAAGCAGTCTTCAGTCTTCAATAAAGGTAAAAAAGCAGACTTGAATCGAAGAATAAAAGTATAAGAAGTCTTCTTTATTGTCACACAAGCGCTTTCACAAATTGCTTCCTCAGGTGTATACTAACAAAGGTAAATCACACCTATACATACTTAACTAAAATAATCATGTGACTCAATGACCAATTTACCATTAAAGCTGTATTCTCTCTTATAGATCAGAAAGCATTGCTTAAAGCTAAGTGTGTATGACACAACAAAAGTGTGACTATTTAATAAAATACAATAAATCTAAAATACATAATATATATCTAGAAAACATTCTATCTTCATATTCATATTATAGAGCTTCTAAAAATATATAGAACTTCTAAAAAATACATCAATTTTAATGCATCGTTTTAATAAAATTCTTAAAAACATATAAATATAGATATTTCATAGCAAACATTGCATAAAAAAATTGCATAACAATATATTAATATATTAAAAACATAAACCCATAGCCATCTATTTACCTACGTAGCCCCCTTTTTCTTAAGATAGGCTTAATGGGCATGCTGTCATTCAGCCCGTGACCAAAGTTGGCTCTCAGCATAGCTATCCATCTTGCTTGAAGAAATTGAAAAAGATGATGACCTGGTTATTAGACCTGCAGATAAGGGTGGGCGTATAGTTGTCCTAGACACTGAGCTATATGAAAATTTGATGTATGAGATGTTAGGCAACACTGATTTTTACAAGAAAATTAATTACAGTGAGGTGAAAGGAATGGTAGAATCAGTTAATAATTATATTAAACATTTACATCATGCACAGATGATTACCAAAGAGCTATGTGACTATTTCTTTAATATTAAATATACCATTCCGTATATAAAAGGCTTGCCTAAAGTGCATAAGAACCCCAACAGACCACCCATGAGACCTATCGTCTCGAGTGGTGGATGGTGCACAGAAGCGATATCAATATATTTGGATAAGAAGCTTAGAACAATAGTGGATAGCTCTGAAGTTATTCTTAAGGATACAGAGCAGGTTTTGCATGACCTTTTTGCTTTTATGAAGAAGGATATAACTAGTTCTGGCATTATCTTGGTGACACTTGATGTTGTGTCACTATTTACTGTAATTCCCAATACAGTGGGTTTGGGGTTATTACATGAATTAATGAATGATGTTAATATATATAAACCAGATGAAATAGTGATACTAATTGAATTAATGAGAATCCTGCTTAATAATAATGTATTTCTATTTAAGAAACAGGTCTATCATCAAATTAATGGTGTAGCGATGGGTAGCTCGTGCTCAAATACCTATGCCAATGCAGTTATGTTAGCCTGGGAGAGAGTACACATATTGAATGGACCCTTTAGTGACATGATACCTTTCTACAGGAGATTTGTAGATGATCTTTTTATTCTGTGAAAGGGTAATATGACAGAGTTGTTAGAGTTTGTTGATTATATTAACAACACAACAAGCTTTTTAAAATTCACCTTAAATTACTCTGAAGAAAGCGTGAGCTTTTTGGATGTATTAATAGAAAGAGATGAAAAGGAGCTATTACCACAAGATTATATAGGAAGGAATGCCATGTAAATAGCTTATTATCAAGGGAGAGCATGCATCCTAAATATGTGTTCAGGAACGTTACCCAGAATCAATTTTTTAGGGCATTCAGATTGAGTGCGAGACATAATGACTGTCAGGAACAGCTTGTTAAGACCTGTTATGAATTGGATGAGAGGGGTTATGAGAGAAGTATGATAGAGGAAGGCTTTATAAAAGCACAGCAAATGAGAGGTACAAGGGCCAGACCTTATTTCTCAGATAAATTTAACAGGGAAGCTAAGACAAGTGAGAATAAGCTTAAGGTCAATATTTCCTACTCTAGGGATGTGAGGAAATATACAGAGATAGTTAATAACCATTGGAAAATTCTGATGACCGACCCAGTAATTAGTGGAGTGGTAGGATGTAAACCACAATTCACCTTTAAGAATAAAAAGAATCTCAAAAGGAGATTATGCAACGGTCGAGAAGTGAATCTTGAGAATATGATTGGCACTAGACCATGTGGCAAGTGTAATCAATGCCAGTATATTTGCAGTGATACTCACTTTGTACATCCAGATACAAATGCACTTCATGAGCTTAGGGTTGGTGGTTCATGTTTGACCACCCATGTGGTTTATCTTGCTATCTGTGGCCAGTGCAACTGTTTTATGTAGGCAAAACAGACCACAGCCTCAGAGAAAGGGTTAGAGAACATGTATACCACATAGGAAGGGCTCAGAGAACAACGCTTTGTCTAAGCACGCTTTTGAAGGTAGGCCAAAACATACATTTAGGTTTATGATTGTTGCAAGAACTTATGAGAATATGAGAAATAGTGACATTAGAGATAGAACCGAAGAAGCTGAAGCAAGATGGATAGCTATGCTGAGAGCCAACTTTGGTCACGGGCTGAATGACAGCATGCCCATTAAGCCTATCTTAAGAAAAAGGGGGCTACGTAGGTAAATAGATGGCTATGGGTTTATGTTTTTAATATATTAATATATTTTTATGCAATGTTTGCTATGAAATATCTATATTTATATGTTTTTAAGAATTTTATTAAAACGATGCATTAAAACTGATGTATTTTTTAGAAGTTCTATATATTTTTAGAAGCTCTATAATATGAATATGAAGATAGAATGTTTTCTAGATATATATTATGTATTTTAGATTTATTGTATTTTATTAAATAGTCACACTTTTGTTGTGTCATACACACTTAGCTTTAAGCAATGCTTTCTGATCTATAAGAGAGAATACAGCTTTAATGGTAAATTGGTCATTGAGTCACATGATTATTTTAGTTAAGTATATATAGGTGTGGTTTACCTTTGTTAGTATACACCTGAGGAAGCAATTTGTGAAAGCGCTTGTGTGACAATAAAGAAGACTTCTTATACTTTTATTCTTCGATTCAAGTCTGCTTTTTTACCTTTATTGAAGACTGAAGACTGTTTTTTTGCTTTGATTTGGACACTGGAGCCTAACCTCAGCATTTTTTCTGGATTTTTGTTTGCCTTTACTGTGTTTGCAGAGGTATTCTGGTTGCTATTAGGCATTTTCTGCATAGTAATGTTTGCATAATGTTCGGAAGAGGATAGAATAACGGGGGTGGGGTGGGGTAAAAGCATGGACGCCATGGAGTGTGTGAAGCCTGAAACTCAGATGTGTGCACATATAATCCTTGCCTGCAAGCACATGAATGGGTGGCTACAAACCTCCTCATAAACCACAATTTAAAGGGGTAATGACCAGAAATATGAGCCCTGCCTCTGGGTAACCTGTGTGAATCTGTACAGCTGTGAGTTATGGGCACAGCAGGCTATGGCCATTCTGTCAATTCGATAGCTGTACAAGCATAGGATCCTCAGCCACCACAGTACCAAGGTGCTGAACCATTTACACAGACCCATCAGCAAGTGTCTGCAGCTTCCCCTCCAGAATGGCATGATTATGCAGGAATATGTAGGCTGCAAACCACAATACTGGACACAGCTTTATTCATCTTATGTTCCCCAGGAAATTGCTGCAAGCAAATACATTTACCTGTCAGTAGTTGATGACATAAAACATCATAGTGTAAAACAGTACATATGTTTTAATATCTCTGCTAACACCAAAACCATGTAGCAGAAGCAACACAGACACAATTAGTTACTGTATCCCACTATCTTTTGCCTATTGTGACCCCCCCCCATATTGTCAACTGATCTACAGCTATCCTGCAGAAACAGGTTGCCAGCTATAGGTGTAGAACACAAATGTCTGCACTGGAGTACAACCTACTGGGAATGTATTCACACATTCAATACAGAATGTCATACTGGGCATGCTACCACACTTAGAGAAATGAAGCCCATGTCTGACAACAAAATACTGAAAGGTCATAATGGGCATGCTCCCACACTTAGAAATGAAGACCATGTCTGGAAACAACAGTGGACTATACATATCTGTCAGTCGCAGATGTCTGTGCACACACTCCACATTGCACACCAGTCATGCTTTGCAAACACATCGGATAGGAATACACACATATATCCAAGGACAACACACTATAATAGGTCAAACATACACATACATAGATGTGGGGAAGAGAGTGACAGACAGTGACAAAGAGCTTCCCATCATGAGGCCTGTCCCACCCAGCACACATCCAATTTCCAATACCACATGATGTGCAAATGTCTATCACTGCAGACATTTGTTTCTGGTAGCCCTCAGCACTATAGTGTCTGTGGTGCTTGTGATAGCTGTGTAACATGACAGTACAAGTCATTACTCATCTAACAGTTGTATACACAGTCCTGTCAAATGTAAATCTGTGTGTGACTGAGTGTTGTGTGTGTGCTTCCAGACGAAGAGTTTATGGCACGTTCATACACACTGCACTCCCCATTGCCCTACTTTAGCTAACCTGCTGCTGTCATTCACCTTGAAATACACCTTTGGAGAAGGGCTAGCCTTATAAGCTCCGTGGCGTGTGCTATAACTGCATAATGCTATAGTGTGATGTACTAGTTAGGTAGGCGTTTTAATCCAGACATGGCAACTGAGACTTTGTGTGTGTATGTGTAGGGATCAATGCTTTTGAGGCCAGTCACAGTCACTACACTTTCCATTGCCCTACTTTGACAAGCCTGCTGATGTCATTCACCTTGAAATACATCTTTGGGGAAGGGCTAACTCTATAAGCTCTGTGGCATTTCCTATAACTGTGTAATGCTATCATTAGATATACTAGCTGGGTAGGCATTCTAATTCCAAACATGGCCACTGTGAGACTCTGTGTGTGTAAGGATGATCGCTTTTGAGGCCGGTTACAGTCACTACACTTTCCATTGCCCTACTTTGGCAAGCCTGCTGATGTCATACACTTTGAAATACACCTTTGGGGAAGAGCTACCCTATAAGCTCTGTGGCACATGATGTAACTGCATAATGCTATAGTGTGATGTACTAGCTAGGTAGGAGTTCTAATCCCAGACATGGCAACTGTGAGACTCTGTGGGTGTTTGTGTGTGTGTGTGTGTGTGTGTGTAGGGAGGCCAGTTACAGTCTGTACACTTTCCATTTCCCTACTTTGTCAAGCCTGCTGATATCATTCACCTTGAAATACACCTATGGGGAAGGGATAAGCTCCATGGTGCATGCTACAATTGTGTAATGCTATAGTGTGATGTACTAGTAAAGTGGGTGTTCTAATCCTAGACATGGCAACTGTGAGACTTTGTGTGTGTGTGTGTGTGTGTGTGTGTGTGTGTGTGTGTGTGTGTGTGTGTGTAGGGATGGATGATTTTGAGGCCAGTTACAGTCACTACACTTTCCATTGCCCTACTTTGGAAAGCCTGCTGATATCATACACCTTGAAATACACCTTTGGGGAAGGGGTACCCTCTAATCTCTGTGGTGTGTGTTATAACTTCATAATGCTATAGTGTGATGTACTAGTTAGGTAGGAGTTCTAATCCCAGACATGGCAAGTGAGAGACTCTGTGTGTGGGTTTATGTGTGTGTGTGTATAGGAATGAATGCTTTTGAGGCCAGTTACAGACACTACACTTTCCATTGCTTTGGCAAGCCGGCTGTCATTCACCTTGAAATGCACCTTTGGTGAAGAGCTAGCCCTATAAGCTCTGTGGCTCGTGCTCTAACTGCATAATGCTATAGTGTGATGTACTAGTTAGATAGGAGTTATATTCCTACACATGACAACTGTAAAAGTCTGTGTGTGTGTTTGTTTGCGTGGCTGTATATGGCTCAACGACTAGCCCTATAAGATATGGGGGGGTGTGCTATAACTACATAATGCTATAGTGTGATGTACTAGTTAGGTAGGGGTTCTAATCCCAAACATGGAAACTATGACTCTGTGTGTGTGCGTGTTTGTTTGTTTGCATGTGTGTGTAAGGATGAATGCTTTTGAGGCCAGTTACAGTCATTACCCTTTCCATTGCCTTACTTTGGCAAGCCTGCTGATGACATTCACCCTGAAATACACCTTTGGGAAATGGCTACCCCTATAAGCTCTGTGGCATGTGATATAACTGCATACTGCTATAGTGTGATATACTAGCTAGGTAGGAGTTCTAATCCCAAATATGGCAACTGTGAGAGTGTGTGCGTGTAGGGATGAAGGCTTTTGAGGCCAGTTACAGTCACTATACTTTCCATTGCCCTACTTTGGTAAGCCTGCTGATGTCATTCACCTTAAAATACACCTTTGGGGAAGGGCTAGCCCTATGGCTAGCCTTATAAGCTCCATGGTGCATGCTATAACTGTGTAATGCTGTAGTGTGATGTACTAGTTACATAGGAGTTTTAATTCCAGACATAGCAACTGTGAAACTCTGTGTGTGTGTAGGGATCAATGGTTTTGAGGCCAATCACAGTCACTATACTTTCCATTGCCCTACTTTGGCAAGCTTGCTGATGTATACACCTTTGGGGAAGGGCTAACTCTATAAGCTTCATGGTGCATACGATAAATTCATGCGATAAATGCAGAACATGCCAGAGGGATAGATTCCTGTCCCAGAGACTTCCCATACTCGGGAATAAACTACATATCTATATCAAACAAAGCTCCTCATTAGCACTCTTCAAGAAAAATCTTGATGATCGGATGGGAAATAGGAAATTCACCCTGGGGATCACCTCTGTGGCTCTGCTCGACAGTGGCACAGGAAAATAATTTTCTTGGGTGGCAAAAGCCAGGGTACCTTTTCGGCTGGGCTTGTATAGGCCCCAGGGCCGATAGCCTAGTACCTACCTATGAACCTATGAACACTGTAGTAGCAATACATAGCTAGGTAGGGGGTTGAATCTCAGTAGTGTCAAGTGTGTGTGTGTGTTTGTCATCAGTATCTTGTGAGGAGAGAGCTGTGATTGTGTAAACAAGCCTCATTGTGGGGCAGGTTTTGCAAATTTCTTATAGAGAGGACCTAGTATATGTCACAATGTCCACCTTGCAAGGACAACAGATGTCAAACAGCAGAGAGGCTGGTGTAGACAATCCATACCCCAACATGTGACATTATGGATTGGTGAACAATATTGGCAACCCTTGTATTACCCAGAGAACACTCGCCACCCATGTCTCATGCACAAATACACTTGGCTAGGCAACAACCATTATATTGGTAGTTCCTTGCATATTGCCCACAGATAGTAACCACAGTGTGATTGCAGTGGACTACAGAGGACATGGCACCCTGTTCCATCTTTACAATAGGCAAATACTTGCTTACAGTGGTCCTTTTCTATGTTCCCCAGTGGATGCCTGCAACAACTGTAGAGTCAGCAAATGTAACCCACAAAGGGAATACCATGCCTTATACACATGCCCTGTATGGACATATGCTACTAACACCAGTGAATACCTGTATCATGCTGTCAATGTAGGTGCAGGCACAACCTCAGTTCCATAGCCAGTTCTCACCACATGAGATCAGGAATGTCACATCAGATAATGACAATCTGTCCACACAACATGCCCCAGACACCCCAGGTACACTTCCACATGTCACTGAACATGCATGTGGGGCATGTGCACCACCTAGACACCATCCATGTTATGGAATATAGAACACATACATGGCAAGCATTGCACAGCACTGGCCACCATCAATAGTAACCCAGATGAGTGGATGGTGAATACAATACCAATCTGTGTGAGCCACTCCAGAGACTACACCCCTAAGCCATACTGAAGACCATTATCATGTGGCCTGATGCCAACGTATATCCTTTGCCTAGCCTTATGCAACCTTCTGGCACAGTCAACTACTACACACCTGTAAAGCAATGAACCCATACATGTCAGTACTGGAAAATCTGTGTGTGTGTGTGTGTGTGTGTGTGTGTGTGTGTGTGTGTGTGTGTGTGTGTGTGTGTGTGCAGAGATTAATGATTTGGAAGCCATTCACACTCACTACACCTCCCATTGCCCTACTGTAGCATGCCTTCTGATGTCAGTCACCTTGGCATACCCTTTACCCATATATCAGCCTCTATGGTGCATGAGATACCTGCGTAATAATGTAGTGTAGCAAACTAGTTAATTAAGAATGAGAAAGTGTGGTTGTGTCTTCATTGACACCTGCTTTTGTGGACAGGCACATGTACTACACTTACCTTATCCCTCCTTTATCATTGTTGCTGATGTCACTCACCTTCAAAGATACCTTTGGAGAGCTCTCCAGCATGTAAGCTCTGTGGCACATGCAATAACTGCTTAAAATGTAATAGTAATGCATAGTCAGGCAGGGGTTTGAAACCCTGTACTGGTAAGTGTGTGACACAAACATGCTTAGCTCTTATTCTACTACGCCCTTCCTTTCTTACTTTGTCTCTGTCTGTCTCTCTCACTCCCTCTGTGATGGATGTGGAAAAGCACACCTGCTTTGCTTAGGCAGCAGCTTTTGTTTTTGTAAGTGATGCTCATGATCAGCTGAAGGCCTGTGCATGAATTGCAGTCCCCCACTAGCTGATTGCATGTGGAACAGCTGTGTTATCATTCCCATAGCAAATTCCATGGAAACCCACTCCAATAAGTAAGAACATCATGTGGGTGTTGGCTCTTTTCATTCACTTTGAGCAGGACTTCATGTCAGTGTTTGGCAAACAGCATCACAGAGGGTAGTGGGGTATACCTCTTACAACATACAGTGTGGAGACAGGCCAGCAAACAGGAGGGGGATGTTCCAGACATGAGGAGAAGACAGAATGTAAGTCTTGCTCTTCTACATTTGAAGTAATGTTGGTTTAACAGGCTTTGTGTGGATATGGCTCATCTACATGATTTAATATCTGTCATGACAGTGTTATGTGGTTGAGGAAACTCTCACCTGTAGGGCTATCTGCAGACTGGCCAGTGTTTGGAGTCTTACATGTGTTGTGTTACTCATACATGTCCTATCTTTAGAAATGCAGTAGCATACTCTGAGGATTGCAGCCAGTACATAGTGACAGCCATGTAAGTTACTGACTTCATATCCCTCAGAAGACATATGTCACAACAAACCCTATTACACTAGTAAATGTATACGTTTATCACAGCAACATGTCAATATTGGTCCAGTGTTTGTGCCTCCAGCCACAACTCTGTCAACCTTTGTGCATATGTCAAGCAGTAAGAGGGGCATATGTTCAGTACATCATTATTTACTGACATCATACCTGATAACAAGCCAGTGCGATATCAGACTGCTAGGCATGTTATGTATAGTAGGGCTTATATTTGAGGACAAAACCAAGACATTCTGTTGTAGTATGTGTACTTATGATGATAGTTGACAGAGTGTGTATTGTGAATATGTACATTGGTCTGTGTATAGACTGTGGTAGATGTCATTGTTCTTGGGCCTGTTCTATTTGATGTTGCATGCTGCTCCAGTGTATTGCACTCTATCGGCATACATGTTTGTAGGGCCAGACCGACACATGTCCCATACCACAGTTAGGCATTGGAATACACTGTGTATTGGCCCAGTATATGTAGGGTTAGTGTGTGAGGGGCACATATGAGGATGGTGTTGATCACACAGTCCATATACTGTAATATTAATCACACTTACCATATGTGACTGTGACTGTGTTCAGATTGGTTGTGGGTATGCACTTTCACACAGGTGTCTGTTACATGCCTGTAGAGCCTGCTATATTTGCATGGTACATGTATATTTCCCCATAAGAAATGTAGGCCCATGTTGTGGCAGTCTGCATGTAGCTTGCACAGTGCTTTGTGACTTGCCTAGCAACTCAGTGAACTTACCTAGTGTGATGTTATGTCTAGATATTTGTCAGATGTACTGTTATTTGTCAGATGTACTGTTAACTGGCCACCATAACTGATGTATAAGTCTGACAAAGCATTGGGATGCTGTACAGATGTATGTCACTAACTAGTGTGTAGTATGTTGGTTTGTGACCTCTGCTCCTCTGGTTATTATGTGTTATAACAGACAGGATTGTGTGAATGCATAAACTGTGTGAGCTTATCTATTCCAGCATTTTCCTGATATCCCCATTTATGTGGCTGTAAACATTCACTTTGTCAGGTTTGGTCTATACATCTAGCACTAAGGGGTTCTGTGTATACCTCTGGAATGACCAGAGTGTGTCAGACTGTCCACATTTATTGGTCATATCTCTGCTGTATTCCACAGGATCATTACTGTGATTTCTGTGGTACTGCACTATGATGATCTTATGATGTCTGTCAGTAACTGATGGCTTACATGTCAATATCAGCAATATCAGATGTGACTTCCCACACAACATTTCTGTTAAGACAACCCCTGTTACAGTAGCAACAGTCAACATTTATACCTGCAGTACTTACATGACAGCTCCTTGCCCTAAGAGGTTGTGACTATTGGTACTGAGGTATGACTCCACTACATGTTATGGAGATATGTTATACATATATGTATATGTATATATATATATATATATATATATATATATATATATATATATATATATATATGTGTGTGTGTATATATATATATATATATATATATATATATATACACACACACACACACACACACACACACACACACACACACACACATATATATATATATATATATATATATATATACACACACAGATAGACCTATATATGACCATATATATAATGCAATATACAGATGTATATAAATACATATTTATAAATATATATGTACATGTATACATATATCTACATATGTGTGTGTGTGTGTGTGTGTGTGTGTATATATACACGAAACGTAGAACCAACAAGAAATCCACAGTCAAGAATCAAACGATACTAAGCGCTTTCACCCATCAAGCTGGGCATCATCAGAGTACAATTAACATGTTGCTAGTCATCCCTTAAATACTTTTAAAATGCCATTAATCTAATAATTAACCAATTAGTTAAAAAATTAGTTAAAAAATTAGTTAAAAAACAGAATATAAGTTTCTTAAAGGTACTTCAACCCATTTAGAAATTTCTTAAAATATAGATGTAGATATTAGACAGCATTTGTGTTTGACAAATATTAGTGTACTATGAATATAAAATGCAACAATCAATATAATCTTTAAATGTAATATTAAACAAAACAATGTAAAATTTAAAAAATTTTTGTAAAAAAAATTTTTTTAAAAAAGATTAAATAGAAAAATAAGAAAATAGTATGGTGGTAATTTCATTAGTATTAACTAAATGTATTATACTAGTCAATAATTCAACAATTAATTATACTATCATGTAGTTACATATATTAAAGATAAATTATTTTTTTTAAAATGTTTTATGTTATCAAATATAAATAATAAATATAAAAATATCTTTTAATTTAATACATAATTCATTTAAAAATATATGTAAATGGGAACAAAAAGTGTGTGTTTATGTAAAAAATATTTTGAAAAATACACAATAAATTATTTAATACATTCATATAAAATGAGATCAAAGTTTAAGTATACTAGAAATGGAAATTTGTTCATTCAAACCAGGCCATTTGCTAGCATTCAACCTAAGCTGCCATAAACATTCTTTGGCTTCAAGTAAGTTTTTAACATCTCCACCTGTGTGTACATTAACTGGTATTTTGTCAATAACAAAAAATAAAAATCGTTTAAAATTTGTACAATTAATACTGTGGTTAAATAACATGTTAGTAGTCTTGTGTCTTTTTATATCACTAAGATGTTCAATGACACGTGTTTTTAGTCTTCTTATAGTTTTCCCTATATAAAATGCATTACATACTGTGGATTTCTTGTTGGTTCTACGTTTCGTGTTTTTTGTACACTAAAAGTCCCACTTTGGGTATTTGAAAAGGTGGCAACCCCCTATATGAGCGTTCTTGCTCATTGTAATTGCCGAATGGCAATTCTTGAGTGCAGGGGTATGTATAATGTGAGAGCTCTGCCCTCAGACATCCCCCCTGCACTTGTCTATGCTCCGTGTCTGTTTAGGACCAGAGGCAGAACACCTTCATAACTAAGCATGGAGTTCTGCTGTGCTGCTCTTAAACAGTTGTTTCTCTGCAGGAATAACCTATTCCTGCACAAAAGTTTACTGAATCCCGGGGATGGTTATGCAGGGGAGGAAGCCACCCTGCTCCCCCCATGTGGGGGGGATGCTCCCCCTACACCCCCTGCCACTTTAATATACAAACTCAGAGATCACGCTACAATAAGGGAAAGGGTTCATTTCCCAGATCCCCGCTATAGTGCAATCTGTACCTGGAATGCCAAATAGAAATGAGTGAATGCCAATGTTTATCAGTGGCAGTCGATATTTGTCAGATCTGGAGGTTGTACTTTCACACTTTAGTGCATCGTACAACTTCCTTACAATGAAATGACGGTGTATATATATATATATATATATATATATATATATATATATATATATATATATATATAAAATATATATATTTGACGGTATATATATATATATATATATATATATATATAGATATATATAGATATATATATATATATATATATATATATATATATATATATATATATCTATATAGTGGATATACACAGTGTACACATCCATGTTAAAATGCCAGGTTGTGATACAAAAAAAACAAGACCACAATAATATGACCTATAACCTATACAATTCAATTGAAAAACAGACAAATCTGTTAGGGGAAAAAAACAAAAAAATAAAAAATGTTTAATAAGCTGGTTGCATAAGTGTGCACACCCTTAAACTAATACTTTTTTGAAGCTTTGTGGTCTCATTTTTTATATCACAAAAACCTGGGGTTTTAACAAGGGTGTGTACACTTTTTATATCCACTGTGCATATGTATATATATATATATATATATATATATATATATATATATATATATATACACAAATACATATATAGACACACACACACACACACACACACACACACACACACACACGCACACACACACACACACACACGCACACATACACACACACACACACACACACACACACACACACACACACACACACACACACACACACACACACACACACACACACACACACATTTATAAAGTATAGAAGAAAAAATGACCAGATTGCTAACTGCTTGTGTATCAAATATGGTCTGCCCTATCGCAGAAAATTAACGCAGGGCAACCAGACCTCACATTGAGTAACAGGTCCTTTCTCTTTTGCACACTTCAAATCCAAGAAACTACCGTCATCTTGGATGGCCGTTTAGCAAAGGAAAACTCTGAAACACAGAAATAAAAAAGTAAAAAGTAAATCAATGAAAAAACTTCAAACTGTGAAAACACACAACAGAGCTTAAATTTGGTAATAAATTTACATAAATAATAATAAAAATGTGAAACAAAACAAAAATCAGGATTGTGATGCAAACTAAACATACATTATGTTAATAAAAACATTAAAATAATCAAGAGGCATCCAAAATGTTAAAAATGTATCTCCCGATGACAGTGAAAGCATAAACCCCAACAGCATGAAATTAATCCTTGAAGGAAGGGACAGAATGTGAATATAATGAAGAAAAGACCAAGAGTCATATTACACGAACACACACACACACACACACACACACACACACACACACACACACACACACACACACACACACACACACACACACACACACACTCTCTCTCTCTCTCTCTCTCTCTCTCTTTCTCTGTCTCTCTGTCTCTCTCTCTCAAATGCAGTAGAAAGTCTGTGCTAAATTTTGTTTGACCTAACAGGAAATTTTGAAGATATGGTACATAGAAGTATAACACTGCATATATAGCACTACATATTAAAATAGAAATACGAAAAACATAAAACATGTAATAGAAATCCAATTAAATAAATGCAACAAGCATACCATCCATTAAAGTAACCTAAGGGAAGTAATGTAGGAGAGAGGAAGCATTAGTGCTTATGTATATGTGTCTTGCTTTTCCTGGATTTGCCACCAAAATGATTATTCGTGTGAATATTTTTAAGTTTCTGTTCAGTGAAAAATATACATGTTTTTGTAGTGCTGGACTACTGAAAGTTAAATATCCTCATCTGGACATGCACATCTGCCAGTACAAAAGGAATTGAACAAAAGCAAACAACAATTTGACACAAAGTTCCCTTAAACAATTAATTAGAAATTCTCATACCACAAATCCATCCAGCAAAAAAGTTATAACCCTGCTCAGCAACCAATTAGTTAAAATGAGCAACGGATCTATTCTACATTAAAATGCACTGTAACACTATATAGGTATCACACCTAAACTACAAGATATACAATTCAAACAGTTCAAAGTCCAAAATAAATAAATAAATAAATAGAAAGAAAGAGAACAGCCACAGATGTTATAAATACAATAAGATACTTGAATGTTATACATGATAAAGATATTACTGCATGTCCAGTGATGGTAACTCAGGCTCATGTCTCACAATACATCTGGGCATGCAGAATTATCACTAATATCTGTACCATGCAATGTATATATGCTATATGAAAAAACTAATAAGCAAATGTATAGCATGTCAGTGAAAGAAGCTGGTGCTTGTAAATAAATAAATCAACACAAAGAAAATGTGTGTATTAGAATTTATTAATATTGAGCACTTTCATCTCTGCCTGAGACTTCATCAGAATGAAATTATCAAGTACCCACAGTCATATATATATATATATATATATATATATATATATATATATATATATATATATATATATATACTAAACAACTTGAACTGTTATTAAATTTCCTATCACTTAAAGTTAATTGAATTAATTGTATCTGTTGAACACACACTGGAGCTTCCAGTATTAAGAACTAAATTTAAACAGTTATTTAAGTGAACTACAATACATATAGTAAATAAATAACAAAAATTCACCTACGTAATGGTACAGGGTTTTGTGTGTCATGGAGTAATATACAAGGCACTGTCTAATTCATAAGCCCTCTAACATAATGCAGCAGGATCACACAAAATTCCTTGCAAGATTCTGTTTCTCTACATCCCAGCCATCTAGTCTCTATGATAAAGAGCCTATCT
Organism: Protopterus annectens; assembly: GCF_019279795.1. Taxonomy (NCBI): domain Eukaryota; kingdom Metazoa; phylum Chordata; order Ceratodontiformes; family Protopteridae; genus Protopterus; species Protopterus annectens. Next base: position 374,463,520 of record NC_056726.1, on the reverse strand, counting down.
TCCAGTCATATACCATTCACAAAAGCTCCAACTGTATTGTATATGCTGGGTTCTATAGTTTAAGCTGTTGTAATTGTTGCAGCTGTTGTGCTCCCCCCACTTGCTAGTAAATGCTGTCATAACATGCCCCCCTCATATCTCCATCTCCAGCTCTTGGTAAGGAAAATCCTTACCATTAATGGAATCCTGTACAGTATAGGAAATGCCCACTACCATGCACTGATTTGTACTGTTCCCACCAATGAGAGATCATGCAGCACCATATCGCCTCATTGCTATAATATGAACTCCAGTTTCCTGTCATGAATAATGACAGTGATTCTTGCACAAGTTGTAGCCATGTGTGATGGCAGACAGCAATGCAGCTTGTGAATGTATAACATGCCTTAACAAGTATTTCCACATAGCTGCTTGATAAGGCCTTCTGTACCTGAACAGTTTGCCTGTCTTCACTGCACTGTGTAGTCTGTCAGACCACACAGAGCTCCCTTCCATCCTGAGCACAGGTAGGCCTAATATGCAGAGGTGTACTAGGTACTTCTATGAACTATTCATATAAATAGAAATGTAACTGTACACCACTGTCAACTTCCTCTATCCATGTTTATTAATAGCACTAGTCCACGGTGGTATACCGAACATAGAGTATAATGTACGTTTATGCATCTGCACACTGCATTCATAAAAACAGTTACTATTAGGTTTGTTGTGTGTAATAGAGCAACACTGATGGGGAGCTGTGAAACAGACAAAGAAAGCATTATTTGCTGTGTGAGCATTCCTAGTCCCTTAGGGCGGTGCAGTGGTGCAGCTGTTAATGCTGTCGCCTCACAGCAAGAGGTTCTCTGGTTCGATTCCTGGGTGGGGTGCCTTCTGTGCGGAGTTTGCATGTTCTCCATGCATTCATGTGGGTTTTCTCCGGGTACTCCAGTTATCTCCCACATTCTTCTGGAGCATTTCTCTCTGGGCCTCTGCTGAAAACAGGATCTGTGGAACCTAGTCGGACTTTCCCGATCAACAAATGTTAAAAAAATAAAAATAAATAGTCAATGGGGATAGGAAGTGCAAATGAAGAAGGAAAGGGCAAAGTAAATGAAAGGAAAGGGATATTTTTAATGTGATGTGCACTGTGGGGAAAAAGAAAATAAACAACATTACATCACTATAGTTATCCCTATTAAGCAACTTTGGGGAAGAGCAAAGTATAGTGTGTTTCAAACAATGGAGAGTGATGGATGGGTGTTACTGCTGCATATATTGTGATATAGTCAAATATAATTTTGTCAGTTTTTCACTATAACTGTCCTTTCAGTGCTTCATAGTCTCAGTCTCTTAATCTAGAGAGGGTTTCAGAGGGTTTGTATAACTTCATAGACCATGCAAGGGTGTAGCTAGGCATACTCACTGTGCTCAAGTGAGTAATATTTTTCTCAGCATCTCTTAGAATTCAAAGAGCATAGAAACCAGGCTTTCCTCAGAAGAATACACCTCTAAAACAATATTTTTATGGTTACATGCAGCAACAACTGAAAAAGTGTCCCTTTCCAAAGTGCATAGGGACAGTATTTTGACAGCCAAGTACATGTTTAAATGATAAGTGGGTTGTAGGGCAACAGAATAAAGTTTGAGTACAAAATATACATGGGCCACTGTTTGTTACATAAGCACTTTTTCTTTGAATTATTCCTAGCAATCAAGGATTTTGAAATGCACTGTATAATGCAGGAAAAAGAAGATGACACTAGAAATTTGTCTGAAGTACAAAGATTTAGCAGTGTTTAAATTGTAGACTTTGGTCATAAAATATATTCTTTACAATTTTAAAAAAGAAAAAAAACTATCACTATGTTACTGTGTCTTATAACCTGAAAAACAAGTTCACTAGGAGAAACCAACCTACCACAAGATATTTTTAACAAAGCACAGGGCCTATATCTGTGCCTTTCACTTTCTGTCAAATTTCCTACAATAATTATAACTTTTGTTTTACACTTATAGCATTCAACCAGTGATGCAACTCATGATATCCTTTTTATTTAACATTTGTTGACCGGGAAAGTCCAACTAGGTTCCACAGAGCCTGTTTTCAGCAGAGGCCCAGGGAGAAATGCTCCAGATGCATGTCTTTGGAATGTGGGAGGAAACCCATGCGAACACAGGGAGAACATGCAAACTCCACACAGAGGGCACCCCAGCCGAGAATCGAACCAGAGAACCTCTTCCTGTGAGGTGACAGCATTAACCGCTGCACCACTGCGCCGTCCAATCTTGTCTTGGCTAAAAAGCATTATCATTTGCTCTATACTCTTATCTCTCTCTCTCCTTTTCTCCACATCTGTTTGAAGATCCCCTTGCAGAATGCATCTATATAGCTGGTAAACAATAGAACAATTTATAGCTTTATAGCCTGCCATGTCCTTAAATACTTGCACAACTTCCTTCTCTAACAGTCTGCTAACCCAGAGAAAGTGTTTCTATCATAGGAAGGCAGCCGGGTAAAGGTGTCAGGAATAATGCAGAAGGGCTAACAGAGAATGGGCTGCTCAGGGCACCCCAGCAACTTATGTAGCAATTGCTTAAGGAATGCAACTGTACATGAAAAGCAGAAATAATACAATGGAAAGTGAAAGTGCTGAGTACACTTAAGCATGCACAAGAACACACAGACACACACAGACACACGCACGCACGCACGCACACACACACACACACACACACACACACACACACGCGCGTGCGTGCGCGCACGCACACACGGATGTACACATGCACACACACACACACACACACACACACACACACACACACACACACACACACACACATGGATACGCATGCACATCACACACACACACACACACACACACACACACACACACACACACACACACACACACACACACACACACACTGTGCTTCTTTACCGCTCCTAAATGAAAAAAAAAATCAAGGACTAGTTATGAGGTTGCAAGAATGCATACAGCAAAGAAGGTATTGTTTAAACAATGACTGAAATGACAATGGGCGCTCACCATTAATTCTGGAAGCATATAATTCAGCATGCCAAATGACAGTGGAAATACAATGCAAACATTGCACTCAGATACGGAATGGCACAGTGGTACAGTAGTGTATGTTATCATTTCACAGCAAGAGGTTCTCTGGTTCAGTTCTCAGCTGGGGTGCCTTCTGTGCACAGTCTACATATCCTCTATGCATTTGTGTGGGTTCCCACTGAGTGCTATGGTTTCCTCCCATGTTACAAAGACATGCGTCTGGATTATTTTTCACTGGGCCTTTGCTGTAAATTGGCTTGTTCCAAGTCGGACTTTCTTGGTAAATAAATGTTAAATAAATAATTGATTAGTAACAACTGAAAGTGTTACTATTTTATGACCTTAGACAGTTTGTAAAATAATATACAAAACAACAAGGACACAGAAAAGTTGTTTATATTTAATGAAAGCTACAAATATGGTTAATATGGAAATAATTTTATAACTTAAAAATTTCCTTTGGATATAGGTTCTAAACATTGAGAAAGAAGAAATGCACATGAGATTGCCACCTCCCCCCAAAATTTGTCTGTTTGTACTTTTGCATGTGTGGGTTTGTGTAGGTGTATTTGTGTGTGTGTGTGTGTGTGTGTGTGTGTGTGTGTGTGTGTGTGTGTGTGTGTGTGTGTGTGTGTGTGTGTCTGTCTGTGTATATATGCGTGTATATGTGTGTATATGTGTGTCTGTGTGTGTGTGTGTGTGTGTGTGTGTGTGTGTGTGTGTGTGTGTGTGTGTGTGTGTGTGTGTGTGTGTGTGTGCACACGCATGTGTGTGTGTGTGTGTGTGTGTGTGTGTGTGTGTGTTTGCCTGTCTCTGTCTGCCTCACCATGAGATCTATAGCACTATGAAAAAGGGAAGAAAATAACTCATAGCTGTGTTCACACACTGATGACAAGAATAATGTATTCCCTTTGCCTAATACTTAAATTGCCCTTGGAAGTTTTTACAGTTCAGTAATTCTAATGACTTTTTCAGCAATTGCTGAGAATAACAGTTTTCTGCTACCAAAGGGAGAAAGTTATCTTCCAAGAACACTTTCTCACAATCAGTTTTTATGTAGCCAGGCCCTTTAGGACCTTTAAGCCTTGGACATAGCTGATTCACTGCCCAAAAGCAGTCTTTGTTGATACTTTATTTTTAGATTTCATATCACTCTGTTGGTGTTACTTTGTTTTCTACATCAAATCCAGCAGAAAACTACTTGAAATAACATTTGTGTTGGCTAGAATTTGTAGTGGTAATGCAAGGATTATATACTATAGTAACTAAAAGCCGACAGTTTAGATTTTTAAGGTACAGTCTCAGCTCTCACTATATAAATGGCTGCAGGTGTGGGACTCAATCTCCCTTGTAAAATATCCTTTACTGAATAAATCATTAATTGCTCTTTCTTCACCAACTTTGGAAATATTGGCACCCAAGAAGACTATATGAGAAGTGTGGTCTTGTCACTGTAACAGTAGGAGAAGTCACAGTGAAATAGAGGCTGTGGTCGAGGATGATGACCATCTCACACATCTCCCACACATATAGTGTGATCATCACTTGCTAATACACCACTGAATATCCTGTAGATCTTTCTCAACCATAAACTAGTTTTCTCCACCCTCATGAGAAATGCCTTATGCATTATATTGTCCATTTTTTAATTCCTTTAGTTTTCTTACACAATCGACTTCCTTATTAACTGTCACACAATTCATTTTCCACATTCTAAGTCACCCTATCTTTTTTATTCTGAGCCAACTATATTTTCCTAAATAGCGCTTGTGATTGCTTGACTCCACTTAGATATTTAAACACTTCTTTAGAAAAATGTCACTTGCAAGTCTTTGATTCTAATTAGTCAAAAGAACTAGCCATTAGGATGATAATTTTGTATAAAAAGTTTGGACAAGATGGATGAAGAAAAAAATCACTTCACTGCAGAATACTTACAAAACAACTTGCTGGCATCCTGAAACAACTGAATCTGATGAAGATTCCATTGTTAACATTTTAAGATGCTGGCATTATGGATTCTGAAACCAGTGTGTATCATTTTTTCATAATACCTGGCGCTTGCACATATCATGCAGGTTTCCTACCAGTTGTGTCTCCTCTGTCTACCATAGCAAGAAAAAAAAAAAAGCAGAAACTATTGTTTAATAATCCAGTCAGACTGCTTCCTGTACATCTGATAATGACTCCTGTAGAATTACTTAAATAGAATATTTTATGCAGACTGATAGAGACAGTTTTTTACAGTGTTGTCATACTGACTGTGTACATAAAAGCTATCCATGGTTGGAATCAAATAAACTGAATCCGATATACTTATGAAACATCCTAGTCAGACTGCCTGAATCAGGCAAGGATCACTAATTAATCTTCAGGCCAATCTGTGGTCTTATCTTGAATCGTTTGGTCTGCCTTCTGCTGATGCTGGTGCTCTTGTATTGAAAGGATGGTATGATTTGTTAGTCAGCTAAAGATATCAAGGCTCAGACTACAGCGTAGTCAGTCTATTATTTGCCAAGCATCAGATTATAGCAAACTCTATTATTTACAAAACATCAGACTACAGCATACTGACTATATTAAACACTAAACAGATTATAGCAAATGGTATGTGTTATTTACCAAATATCAGTCTACAGCAAACTGTGTATGCTATTTATCAAATGTAAGAGTACAGCAAACTGTGTATGTTATTGATCAAAAGTTAGACAACAAACTACGTGTTATGTATGTTATCAAATATCAAACTACAACAGGCTATCCATGTTATTTACCAAATGTCAGACTACAGCAAACTGTGTACATTATTAACCAAAAGTCAGAGTGCAAGAAACTGTGTATGCTACTGACCAATGCTAGACAACATCAAACTGTATACTATGTACATCATTTACCAAATGTCAAACTACAGCAAACTCTGTAAGTTATGTACTATGCAACATTACAGTCTACTGCGCATGCTATTTACCAAATGTCAGAATACAGCAAACTGCATATGATATCTACCAAATGAAAGACTACAACAAACTGTGCATGTTATTTACCAAAAGACAAACAGCACACTGTATATACCAAATAAAAGATTATGGAAACTGTGTATGTTATTTACCAAAAGTCAGACAACACAAACTGTGTATACTAAGTTTGTTATTTATCAAATGTCAAACTATAAAAAAATCTGTTATTTACCAAATATCAAACTTCAAAAAACTTTGTGCTATTTACCATGTCACACTTATTGTATATTTTATTTGCCAAATGTCAGACTACAGCAAACTGTGCATGTTATTTACCAGATATTGAGCTACAGACAACAAACTTTGCAAGTTATTTCCCAAAGGACAGGCTACAACATACTGTATGTATTATTCACCAAATGTCAGATGATAACAAATTGTATAGGTCATTTACTGAATGTCAGAATACAGCATACTCTATGTATTATTCACCAAATGTAAGACTACAACAAACTGTGCATGTTATTTACCAAATGTCAGACAAGAGCAAATGGTGTGTTATCTACCAAATGTCAGATTACAACAAACTATGTAATGTTATTTAACAAAAGTCAGAGTACAACAAACTGTGTATATTATTGACCAAAAGTTAGACAACAGCAAACTATGTATACTGTGTATATTATTTAACAAATGTCAAACAACACAAAAACTGTTCGTTATGTACTAAATGTTTGGCTGTATACAACACACTTAGCTTGCTATTTACCAAAAGACAGACTACAGCATACTATATATATATTATTTACCAAATGTCAGACTCCAACATACTGTATATATTTATTTATTGGCATTTGATTAGTGGCAAAGTCTGACTGGGTAGGAGTCCATTTTCATTGGAGGCCTGGGGAGAAAAGCTCCAAAGTTTTATAAAACATTTTAAGAATAATAACTTTACAGTCTTTAGAAATAATACAAAAACAAATAGTTTAAATAATTATATGATATTAGACATAATATGAAAATGTTGGTTAAGAATAGATGCAAGTAATATGACCATGATTTAACAGTTAGAGACATTTTAGTTAGTTTATAGAGAAAGTAAAGGTAAGTTAGTATAATACAAGCAAGAATTGCAATACATAGTGAAAGAAAAGCAGGTTATGGTATATTTAGAGAGAAACCCAGTTGAAAGAAATTGATAGCAATAAGGAAGTGAGTGAAGAAGGGAAGGTAAAGCAATATAAGGTAAATGAGGATTTGTCCACATTTAGGGATATAGTTTATCCTTCTGTTGAGTAATAACAGAGCCACCTTTTGGCTAGGAAGTCTTTCAGAATGATTTTGAAGGATGGGAGGGAGGGTATTGACCTGATACGTAGAGATAAGGAGTTCCATGCAACATGGTAAGAGTATCGACAATGACCATCAGATTTGATAGGCCTCTAGACAGACAGGAATTTTTGACCAACTAGGAATATAGCTTTGTACAGTATTATTTAGTGCTGGACAAGCGGATGGATTCTGGATAATTTCATAGGTGGTAAGAAGCTGTGTATATGTTAGTTGATGGGGTAGTTCTAACCAATTTAGGCTTTTTAGTGCTATACAGTGGTGGGTTCTGAAAGGGGTATTTATTGCAAATTTAGCAATTTTGTTATAGAGTTGTTCAAGTTTAAATTTGTATGAAGCCTGGAGGTTAGTAAGGATGGGAGCACCATAAAGTAGTGAGGGAGGAAATAAGTTGATGCAAGTGTAGCATCGGTTAGAAAGTTTTTGTCTCTATAAAGCATGCCTAGTTTTTGATTAATTTTTCTTATGCAACTTTGTATGTGCAGGCCAAATTTAAGATTATCAACCACTATCATCCCTAATAATTTGCTAAGATTAGTGACTTCAATGGTTGTATTATCAAGAAAGAAGATTTTAAATTATTTTTTTGTGGGAGAATGATTTGGGGAAAAATAATAATTTGTTTTTTTAAGGTTGAACATTAGTTGTGAGTTACAAAGCCATGTTTCAGTTGCTGTTAAAGCTTCTTGAATATTTTTTGCAGGTGTGCCACATTGTAAGATATGCAAATGATTGTGGAGTCATCTGTGCACTGTGTTAGGGAGACCTGTTGTATGGATGAGTGGAGGTTGTCGGCCAAGGAGGGAGCCTTGTGGTACACTGGTAGTGACTGGCAGGCATGGAGAGAAGGTGGAGTGCCATTTTATTGACTGATTCCATAGAAGGGTGGGCTGAGCAAGATGTAATGAGAGCATTTGAAGTAGAAGTTTCCTGTGACAAACTGTGTCAAAGGCTTTAGACAAATCTAGAAATAAGGAGACTAGTTTGTCATTATCTCTAGCTCTATTGACAGTATTTATATAAGTTAGAAGTGTGGTGTTAGTACTGTGGGAAGGATGGAAGCCATGTTGTGTAGGGGATAGGAGTTCTTCTTGCAGGAGATAGTTTAGCAATCATTTTTGAATACATTTTTAAAGTATTATAGAGAGGGAGAATACGATTGCTATAGGTCTAAAATTAGTGATGTTTGTTGAATTTTCTCATTTCTGTAGAGGGATAATGTATGACATTTTTCAGAGAGGGAAAGTGTGATTCATAGAGTGGCCTATTTATAAGGCTTGAGACAGGGTAGGTAATGCTATCAGCTGCTCTTTTATGGTATTTGCTTGGAAGGCAATCAGTTGAAGTATATTATGGCTTGAGTTTGTTTAAGAGTAATCTTATATAGGATGTTGGTAGAGGTTTGAAGGTTAAAGCAGATGTGGTGATACATGGCTGCTGGGCAGGGTTCGGATTATATGTTGGGGAATCCTTGGTTAGATATGCTATATTACCTAGTATATAACAGCTGAATTACATTACAGTTTTGAGTAATGATTTATTGGGATAGGGGTTAGGGTTGAATTTATTGCTGGGATGCAAGAGTTCTTTAATGGCTATCAAGAATTTTTAAGGTTGTGTTTGCTATTATTCTGAAAGCCATCATTTTATAGTTTTTTGCCTTTGTTTGATTTTTAGTATGACTGCAAAGCACTCTGAAGTTTTCAAGCTTTTGTGGTGATTTATATTTATATTTTTGCTGTTCTTTCCATACTTTTTCTCTATCCTGCATTAGCATTCTACTCTTTTTAGATAGCCAGATTGCATTACTTGTTTTTAGTCTCTTCCTTGTAGGAGGTGCAAGGCTATTTAGGATATTTAGGAAAGTTGTACTGAACTCATTTTTAGCATCATCTAGGGAGGATTTTTAGGAAGTTCATGTTAATAGATGATAGGTTAGTCATGCACATTTCTGGGTTAAACTTGGAAAAGTTGGATGTTGTTTTATAAACATCTGTTTAAGCTGATATATGTGTGTGTGTGTGTGTGTGTGTGTGTGTGTGTGTGTGTGTGTGTGTGTGTAGTGTGTGTGTGTGTGTGTGTGTGTGTGTGTGTGTGTGTATATATATGTATTATACAATACATATATATATATATATCTATATATATATATATATATATATATATATATATACTCTATATATATATATATACACACACATATATATATATATATATATATATATATATATATATATATATAGTGTAAAATGGTACAGGAGGGAGAAAGGTAGTTGGGAATAGTGCTAAAAGAGGAAAGACCACAGTGAGTCAGGGCAGGAGAATACTGGGAAATTATAAGAACAGCGAGAATGTAAAAATGTTTATGAATGTAAGCAGGTAGTATTCTGACAGAGAACCACAGTAATATAGTGTATATATAAAGTTGTATAGAACAAGTTATCATAGCATAGCATAGCACTAAACTGATAAACACAATATAAAACCATCACTTAGTAACAATTCCTGGTATCAAAAGTGTTTATATATATATATATATATATATATATATATATATATATAAAATGTGTGTGTGTCTAAATATATATCAAAACACCTGGAACTGACATTACATACCCGTTAAAGGGTACAGGCTCAACATACATAAAGCTTATACAATTTGAATGAAATTGATACAAATACAACAGGCTGCCAAAAGTCTATTCATTATTCTACACAGCAATGTGAAGACATTGGTGATTGAGTGAAAGAGGATAGAAAAGTGAGTGGATATTTAGCAATACATTCTAGTGTAGTGACCCTTCTCCCCTCGGGTCAAATCATAACAGGGAGTAATCAGATTATAGCCAATACAAAGCAGTTAGCATAGAGGCACAAAGTAGAACCTTTTTTTCATTTCCTAAATGCAAAAACCTGTTAGCCATGAAGACTAAGTGACTGGCATATACAGTGTAATCTATTGGTCAAGAGAAAGGACAGTGGCCAAGTTAGTAAATGGTCCTTAGAGTGCAAGGACAACTCTGTCAGGGGGTGTTAAAAACTGATTCTCAACATGTGCAAACACATATTTGACTAGATAAAGTTACACAGCAAGTTTCTTCAAGCTAAGTTTGCTTGCATTGTACAAAGACAAAATTATCAGTGAAAATGTTTGGGAGTTGGCCCTTGTGGCAGAACCTAAGCAGTATCTGGATCAAATTTAGTGATCCCAGGCTCAGCCCTGTGAGGTATAATCAATGGCGCTTACGTTTCTTTATGAAATGCTTGTGGTTTTATCAGCAGAAGTGCTTTATTCTTTGGAGAATCTTGAAGTGCTTTATTTTTGGTGAACCTTGAAGTGAACTTAAAAGACTTAAACATACTTTGAGCTGTTTCTGCTTTGCTGGGATTACTTGTTTCTCTATTTTTACATCGGCCTTGGGTTTGTTTGTTCACTTTTGTGTTTGGGACATGGAAGAAACAGCTCCACAAAGAACTGAATTTGTACCAGTGGCATCCTTGTTTAATCGCCTTAAAGGAATTCTTACTGAAAATGAAAATCCGCTCCTGGGTGTAGATGATGACAGTTTCTGCCCAGAAGAAGTCACTAATTTTGAAGTGCAAAGGAAAATAAAAATGGTGAAGAAAGAACTTGAAGACAACATTTATCGCTTAAAACGGCTTCAATGCCAGCATTTTCATCTAGAAGCCAGTTTGCAGCATAAAGTGATACCGAGAGGACTCAGGATACTTAACATGCCAACTTATGGGAATTTGTATCCAGATTTGTTAGCAAGATGGCAACAAATAAACCTTAAGGCAAGTAATGATTATTTGAAGTTACTTTTAGACTTTTTTCTGCCTATTGAGGATGATTTAAGAAGTACAATTTACAAACAACAGCATAGACTGAATGAGTTGCAAGGCAGTGATAATGCTGACATCTTCATTAATGATGTTATAGAGAAAGTAGAAAGATATAAAGACAATTTGTTAAAACAGAAGAAAAAGAATTTACTTCGTGATAAAGCAGATTTTGCAAAGAATCATGTTTTGTTTGGCCTAAAGCAGTTATAAACTCTAATGCTAATGGTCAACGTCCTGTTAACCATGAACATGCCTTACAAAAATCACAGTTTGAAAGAAAACAAACTGTGAGACAACAGATGAGAACCATGGAAGATAATTTGGCTAGAGAGGAAGTAGCTCAAGCCTCACTACATGTAGCAAATGATGAAAATGGCCATGTTGTTAATTTGTTATCACCTTTAGAGGCAGGAGCCTCTGCAGTTCAAGATTCTGTCATTGGAACAAGGCAGGTTGGGGGGGGGCACAAAATATAATTTCCCCCAATTTAGCTACGTCCATTTATTTTACACCAGCAGAGAATGTGTCTGAGAATTTGCCTAACACTAGTGGTGTTGTGTTAGCCACAAGTACAGCTGTCAGACGTAAAATTCAATTAGAAAGTGGACAAACAGAAGAGCAAGACACTCAAAAAAACTTTTTTCCCATTTTTTCTCTCCCCATAAAGGGAGGAAGGAAAAGGTCGATGGACCAAGACGAACAGAGAAGTGTCAAACGGAAAGAACATACACAGCAACAACAAGAGGTAGTCAGGAAAAAAGTATGCACATAATGACTTTGGTATGGAATATTTCACGAGTCAAGTTGACTGAAAATGAACATAAAGTTTTAGAAAGAGGCATGAGCTTTGTACCCTCTTGTTCCATGGACATTACTGAAGCGTTACTTGCCATAAGACTTTTTGCTCGTAATGTGACTTTGAAATTACAGTTTAGTGATACCATACGTAATGAAGGTGCCACTTTTAAAAAGAAAAGTTGCTATAATCCCCACTTGCCTTCGACTATAAAAGTCTTTGTAAAAGCTGTAGAGAATGATTTATATGATGGTTATAATAACTTTAATATGTGTTTGCAAGATAATTTAAATGCAGATGAAAAAATAGCCTTATCCAATTTGAAGAAAAATGTTGATATTATTGTTTGCCCTGCTGATAAAGGGGGTCCAGTGGAAGTCATGGACAGGCAATACTATATAGAATCATTACAACACATGTTAAATTCGAATAGTTATGAATCAATTTGTCAGCAGGACATCTCTATATTGATACAGCGAGTGTATTCCATGCTACAAGACTGCCTTATGTTGGGACTATTTAGCTCAGACATGTATAAATTCTTTTTGGTAGAGTTTCCAGTTATACCTAGCTTTAATGGACTCCCTAAGGTCCATAAAGACATGTTCCATCCTAAATTCAGACCCATAGTGGCAGGATCAGGATGGCTTACTGAGCCCATTTCAGTGTTTTTGGATGCAGAATTAAAACAAGTATTACAACTTTATAAGTATGTACTTAAAGATACTGCTCAATTTCTGCAGGACACTTTTGAATTTGTTGAGACTTGCACCAATAAACAAGGCATTATTTTAGCAACCATGGACGTAGTATCCCTTTTCACTTGCATCCCTAATGACGAGGGTCTTGAAATAGTTAAAAAGGTACTGATGGACTTCTTGCCTTTGACCAAAGTAGATTTAATGATTTTGTTGTTAGAAACAGTACTAGAAAACAATGTTTTTCTGTTTATGGATAAATACTATAGGCAAACATGCGGTGTGGCAATGGGCACTAGCTGCGCCAATTCGTATGCAAACTTGGTGATGGTGGCATGGGAGACAGAAGTGATTTTATCCAATCCACAAGTCGTCTTTTTTAGACATTTTGTGGATGACCTATTCCTTTTTTGGGAAGGGTCTAGTTCTAGTTTGGAATCCTTTGTCCAACATGTTAATGAATTGGACAGGTTTTTAAAATTTACCATGGAGTATTCACTGACCAGTGTAAATTTTTTGAATGTCAATATTTTTAAAACCAAAGATGTTTTTTCTACTCGAATCTATCGTAAACCCTGTTATAGACCTTCATACCTCCATAGAGAGAGTATGCATGCACCGTTTGTATTCGACAACATAATAAAAGGACAAGCATTAAGAACTTCAAGATTATGTTGTGATGAAAACAGGTTGGCAACTGAGTTGACGTTCCTTAAACAAGGCTTAGGAAGGAGGGGCTATAGAACAAATGAGTTAAATAGTGTAGATTCTATAGTGCGTACCTTTAGAAGTACAAAAGGTAAGCCCTATTTTTCTAAAAGTGAAACCAGAGATGAGAATAGACCCACAGTGGACTGTAAACTTCCTATATTACTGCCGTACAGTAAGAATACTCCTACAATACAAAAAATAATACAGGACAACTGGAATATACTGCTAATAGATGACAAAATAAAAATGTTAGTAGGTAATTGTCCTGTGTATTCTTTCAGTAATAAATGGACCTTAAAACAACAACTTTGTTTCCCTAAACTTGTAGGTAAAGCCTCCCAAGAAGTTATGAATTATGGCACAACTAAATGTAATCAATGTGCCCAATGTGGCTTCATTGATGAATCCAGGTTTTTCAGGCATCCTGATACAGGAAGACTTTGGGAAGTTCTTTGCAAATCAACATGCATGACCAAGAATGTGGTCTATGTTGCATACTGTAAATTATGTTTTCATTTTTATGTTGGAAAGACAAACAGGACTTTAAGGGAACGCATCAGGGATCATATGTACTGTTATTCAAGGGGCGATGGCAGCAGTGCCATAGCTAGGCATATAATACATTATGGTTCTGAACACACTTTCTTGTTTCAAGTTTTGCATGTTCAAGAAGAAAGTATGAGGGGAGGAGACAAGGTAAACCTTACTGAAGTAGCTGAGATGAAGTGGATTCTGCGCTTGGCAGCACATAGAGGTAGAGGGCTGAATGACACAGTTCCTCTAAAACCTGCACTTAAAGCGAGATCCATTAGATAATTATTTTTATACAAGTGGTAGAGTGTTTGTTTTTACTTGCTGTCTTTACTAGTTTTAGGCATTGCAGCATTAGAACTATTTTTGTTATTTTTTGCAATTTAATACTGTAATAATATTTATGTGTATTTTTATTTTCTATGTAACAGTTTTACGTAGTAATTTTATAGTATTTGTTTTTCATATGTTTATATACTCAATACATAGAGCTTGACTTAATGTGTTAATATGTCTTTAAATTTTTAAATTTGGTATAAAAGGTTAGTTTACCCAAGATGCAGTACGTCTGAAGAAGCAGAATTTGTAATCTGTGAAAGCGCTTACGTTTCTTTATTAAATGCTTGTGGTTTTATCAGCAGAAGTGCTTTATTCTTTGGAGAATCTTGAAGTGAACTTAAAAGACTTAAACATACTTTGAGCTGTTTCTGCTTTGCTGGGATTACTTGTTTCTCCATTTTTACATCGGCCTTGGGTTTGTTTGTTCACTTTTATATATATATAATATATATATATATATATAAAATGTGTGTGTGTCTAAATATATATCAAAACACCTGGAACTGACATTACATACCCGTTAAAGGGTACAGGCTCAACATACATAAAGCTTATACAATTTGAATGAAATTGATACAAATACAACAGACTGCCAAAGTCTATTCATTATTCTACACAGCAATGTGAGGACATTGGTGACTGAGTGAAAGAGGATAGAAAAGTGAGTAGATATTTAGCAATACATTCTAGTGTAGTGACCCTTCTCCCCTCGGGTCAAATCATAACAGGGAGTAATCAGATTATAGCCAATACAAAGCAGTTAGGATAGAGGCACAAAGTAGAACCTTTTTTTCATTTCCTAAATGCAAAAACCTATTAGCCATGAAGACTAAGTGACTAGCATATATAGTGTAATCTATTGGTCAAGAGAAAGGACAGTGGCCATGTTAGTAAATGGTCCTTAGAGTGCAAGGACAACTCTGTCAGGAGGTGTTAAAAACTGATTCTCAACATGTGCAAACACATATTTGACTAGATAAAGTTACACAGCAAGGTTCTTCAAGCTAAGTTTGCTTGCATTGTACAAAGACAAAATTATCAGTGAAAATGTTTGGGAGTTGGCCCTTGTGGCAGAACCTAAGCAGTATCTGGATCAAATTTAGTGATCCCAGGCTCAGCCCTGTGAGGAAGTTGGTGACTGAGTGAAAGGACAGAGAACAGTGAGGGGATATTTAGCAATATATTCTAGTGCAGTGACTGTCCCACCCTCAGATCAAATTATAAGGGTTCCTATCAGCATTTTGAATGCTGAAAACACCAAAGTCAATTTCATTGAACTGAAATGTTCGAAATCTCAGAAGAGCGAACTGACGGAACATCGATTTCTTTCCCAGGGAAAGAAATCAGTGGGCCGTCTACGGAGTTTGCTATTTCCTCCACTGTGGTGCGGTCTCGGAGTTGGTATATTTAAGTAGGGAGGGTGTGGGGGGCACAGACCCCCACATTGGGGGGGGTGAAGCCCCCCACTTCTGTCAGCGTTTAAAGTATTTAAATTTTTTTTTTGCACGGAACACCTATTTCTTTCCCTGGGAAAGAAATTGGTGTTCCGTCAATTCGCTCTTTTGAGATTTCAAACATTTCAGTTTGATGAAATTGACTTTGACGTTTTCAGCATTCGAAATGCTGATATAGACCCAAATTGTAACCTGCATATGTCATTTATGAAATGTCAGTATCCAGCATAATGTAGATATTATTTGCCAAATGACAGATGGCAAGAAACTATGTATAAATAAAGCACCACACTGTAGAACAAACCAGACCTCACACCACAAGTTCCATGCAAGATGACTTCACTCAGTTAAGTACACAGACTGATTTATTAAAATAAAAAGAAACTTCTGCAGTAAAAGTTAACAGCAAAACTTAAAACTATTATACCATTAAGAGCAAATAACACTTCTCTGCACCTCAGCTTTCAGAATAGCCTTTTCAGAGTACGTTCTTAAGAAGAGAAGAGAAGAAACTATGTATGTTATTTACTAGAAATGAGACTACAAGAAACTGTGCATGTGATTTACCAAATGTCCGACAACAGCAAACTGTCTATATTATCTTCCAAAAGTCAGACTACAACAAACTGCGCATGCCATTTACTAAATGCCATACTACAACAAACTGTGCATGGTATTTACTAAATGTCACACTATAACAAAAATGTATATGTTATTTATCAAATGTCAGGCTACAACAAATTGTGTATGTTATTTATCAAATGTCAGACTACAGCAAATTAACATCAGACTATCTACCATAAGCTTTGCGTGTTATTTACCAAAAGTTCGAGTACAGCGTACTGTATATATTATTTACCGAATGTCAGACTACAGAAAACTGTGTATGCTATCTACCAAAAGTCAGACTACAGCAAAGTGTGCATGTAATTTACTCAATGTCACACTATAACAAACTGTACATGGTATTTATCAAATGTCACACTATAACACCAAATGTCACACTATAACAAAGTATAAGTGTTATTTACAAAAGTTCAGATTACAGCAAACTGTATATGTTATTTATCAAATGGCAGACTACAACAAACTGTGTATGTTATTAATCAAATGTCAGACTACAGCAAACTGTGTATGCTATTTACCAAAAATCAGAGTACAACAAATGTTGCATGTTATTTATCAAATATCAGATAACAGCAACAAATGTTGTATGTTATTTATCAAATGTCAGATGACACCAAACTGTGAATGGTATTTACCAGATGACAGGCTATTATAAACTGTGTATGCTACTTGCCAAATGTTAGACTACAAAATACTGAATATATTATTTACCAAATAACTGACTACAACAAACATGTTATTTACAAAAACTCAAACTATATCCAATAAACTGAGCATGTTATTTATCAAGTGTCAAACTACAGCATACTGTATATATTATTTCCCAAATGACAGACTACAACAAACTGTGAATGTTATTTACCAAGGGTCAGACTACAGAATTTTGTATATATATTATTCACACCATACTGTATACATTATTTACCTAATGGCAGAGTACAACTTGTTTTGGTAGACTACATAACTCTGTAGATCTATATCAACATCATTTACAGCATATTGTACATATTATTTACAAAATGGCTGGCTACAACAAATGTGCATGTCTTATTTACCAAACATTAGACTATATAAAAACTATGTGTGTCATTTATCAGAAGTCAGACCTCAGCAAACTGTATACATTTACAAAATATCACTCTACAACAAATTGTGTATGTTATTTGCCAGTTTCATACTACAACTATGCATGATATCACACTACAGTAAACTATGTTATTTAGCAAAGGTCAGTCTACAACAAACTGTGTATTTATTTACTAAATATCACACACACTACTTGTGTATGTTATCTACCAAAAGTCTAATCACAGTAAACTGTGTGTGTTATTACCAGACATCTCACTACAACAGACTATATAAGTTATTTAATAAATGTCAGGCTACAACAAACTGTTTTGACTGTGCATGATTGTCAGTGTTAACGTGATGTCCCATCCCTTGTTCCCTTGTACAAAAATGGGAAAAAGGGGTTTGTGGATTGACTGATTGATGAACAAACTCAGCATGTTATTTACCAAGTGCCAGATTTATCTATATCTATCAGTATATATATATATATATATATATATATATATATATATATATATATATATATATATATATATATACACACACACACACACACACACATATATATATATATATATATATATGTATATATATATGTATATGGGTCTACTGTTTTACATCGAAAATACACTTCTTCAAAATAGAGCAGTAGACCCTACACTTCAGCGAAAGTCCACTTCAACGAAAGTGCACTTTCGCTGAAGTCTTGTTCCTCGAGCTACCCCCCCCAAAAAATCCCACTAAAACATGTTTTTGCAGGGGGACAAGCCCCGCTGAACCTCCCACACCCCCACCTACTTAAATATACCAACTCCGAGATGGCACTACAGCGGGGAAAAGGGAATATTCCTATTCTGCGCTGTAGTGTGACTGCCAAAGTCAATGTTTGAAATTTCACTACTTCAAACAAGTGGACTCAGTGAAGTGGGGTTCGAAGTAGTCAAACTTCGAACATATGCACGGATCCCATATATATATATTTATATACTGTATATACACACATATATATATATATATATATATATTTATATACTGTATATATACACACACACACACACACACACACACACACACACACACATATATATATATATATATATATATATATATATATATATATATATGTGTGTGTGTTTATATATATTTATTATTTACCAAATGTAAGACTACAACAACAAACTGTATGTCATTTACCAAATACCAGACTACATACAATAAAATGTATTTACCAAATGTCAGACTAAAGCATACTGGATATATTATTTACCAAATGACATATTACAAGAAACTGTGCATGTTATTTACCAAATAACAGACTGCAACAAACTTTACATGTTATTTTCCAATTCTAACAGTAAAAAGGCACTAGCAAAGTTAAAGTATTCCCTCAGTCTGCCTTATAAAGGTCACAATACATATGCACACTGTGGGAGTTGCCTCCCATAAACAGTTTATTACACTTGTATATTGAATTTCCCCACTAGAAATTTTGAGTGACTTTGTACATAGGACAAACAAATAAACATACCTCTCAACTTTTTTGTGCAAGAATTATAGACAAATTCAACAATAATGGAGGGACAAAAGCCCCAAATCAGAAACATATTTTAAATATTGGTCATATATACTTAGAAAGACATTAGAATAACAAATTTTAAATTAGCAAGCATTTTCTGTATGTCATTAATGAGACATCCACATTGAACCTTTTTAACATGACTCAATGGAATAGCCACTCAGGTTAGAGGGACAGGTAAAACTATGAAGGTCTGGCTCCAGTTATATAAAAAAAGGATGCTCAGCCATCTCCTTTAATGAAAATGAATATTCCAATTTTTGAGATGGGTAAAACATTGTGTGATACTATGTGTTTATTCCTTTATTTATTTATTTCACTGGAGCTACAGTAGACATAATGCATAAAACACTGGAAAAGACCACCTTTTTTCAAAAAAAAATGTCAAGAAATAAAAGTATCCTATACCTCTAAAAAGTTACAAAAATCATACGTTAAAAAGTCATTAAATATGTACAGTGGCCATTATTTAAGTGCAATAATACTTTCCATTGTGGGCATCATATCAAAATAATTGGTCCTGCATTGGTGGGAGACCCTCTGCCTGGGTACTGTCTTCACAACAACCTTGCTGGTGTATTTTTCTGTAATGCCCACCACATCTGACATTATTACTCACATAATGCCTGCCTTTCAGTCAGGACCAGCCTTTGGTCAATTGGTGCCCTAGGCAAAAGGGCTCCACAGCGCCCCCCACACCACTTAATGCCCCCATCCTGGCATACCTACATCATCCAGATTATTTGGAAAGTGCCCCTGCTAGAGCTGCAGGTCAGCAATACTTTGTGTCTGCATATTCTCTTAGTCTTTCTTTATATAGTTTTGCTACAGAGTAAGCACTGTTTTTGCATCTATTCTCAGAACTACTTCTATGAGTTCTCCATAAATGCATGCATTTGTTTTGATAAGTGTTTACGAGATTCTCATCTTGTTCAAGTCCGACAGACTGTGCATAAAATGTAGCATCAACAAAAGTTGATCTTTATTTCAAACAAAAGCAGCATATGTACAATTCAGCATGGAGATGGGAAAGCAGTTCATCTTCCAGCAGTGCACAAAGCAGAGTTGGTTGAGGGCAAAGCGTAGATGGACCAGCTAATATTGATGCTTGATACACATGTAGGATGCAGCAAATCAATCAGTAGAAAGGAAAGAACACCACCTTAAAGTGAAAAAATTTACTTTTGTATTAAACATCATTACTGAGTTTATCTCCCTTAAGAATATAACACATACATTTGAAACATTAATTTTCTTCGTAAAGAGAATGTAAGAAGGTTGTCTTTGAGATATTCAGCTGGTCTTTTGAATCTAGCAAACCTTTCCAGTTCTAGTTCAGAAACAAGAGATAGTTGATACATGGATGAACCTTAGTTTCCATCAGAGCTTTGTTCAGAATGCGATGCTCGGGGCCTACACAATGCCAAAATGAATATCCTACATGGACTCATTAAGTTAGTTCTAATGTATAAAACAGTGAATCGCTAAAGAGCTTAGAAGTCTTTACAGTTTGAGGCCATGAGTCAGTGGAAAGCAATTCCTGCGTTCTACAAAAGACAAGGATTTTTACTTTTAAGAAACTTATGAAAAGTGCAACTAGAACATACAATTCCAATTCTTACAAGTCACCAAAACTACTACAAAACACTCAGAAAAACATTCTGTTGTTTAGTCAAGAAAATAACAGGACCTTCCACCCCAAAATGCCCCTCTAATAATGACAGAATTCCTGCCTATTCAGGATCCCTAACTGCACTTATCATTCTGAGTTTGCATTCCTCTCATTTACTTTCAGAACAACTCAAACCCATCCCTCCCTCACAGAGGATGCACTCTCTGATTCACCCAGTCCTCTACTTCAAAGCCATAAAAACAAAGTATTTTGAAATTCTCATAAACAGAGTTCCTACTGATGACCATCATGCAGCAGATGGCTTTCATTCCTGGTTTATTGTTTTCTGTTGGGACTGTATCTTACATACTCTAAACACCGATATAATCTTTGCCTGACAAATGGTATTATGCCTCTCCAGTGGAAAATAGCAATAGTGAAACTATTGTCAAAAACTGCACACCCACCTTCTCCAAGACCATCAGGCAATCTCATTTCTATTAACTCTAGCTAAAATACTAGAACGACTTACATACAATCTTCTCAAGTATATTCAGATCTGCCAGTGTTATTATACCATGAACATGGTTTACAGAGAGACAGGAGCACAATGACTGCACTTCACAAATCTTATTCATGATGTCTTGCAGAACATAAACAGAGGCCCTTTCCACTGACCTAATAACTATAGCGTTCAGTCTGTTAGACAACAGTCTCCACCTTTATTCTCCTTGCTAACTAACATCTGGGATCAGCCCACAGCACTATAGTGGTTCAGATACTTTTTGATAAGAAGCAGTAAGAAATCTGAGCAGCCTGCCTTCTTCCCCATTATCTCAATTAATCAAAGGTGTACCAAAAGGTTCCGTTTTATCTCTAGTACTGTTCTACATATTCATTAAAAAACGTGTTTCTAATTTCCCAAGACTATCTATAATTCTTCACCCTAATGATACGGTAAATTACAGAGTACTCCTCCCCTGCAGTAATAAAACATGATATGAAATAAGATCTAATCATGTTATCAGAATTATTAAATATCCACAAACCTGTACTCAAGAACAACTTCTCTTATCAAAATGATTAAATATCCACCAATCCACCAGCTTGTACTCAACACCAAAAAAGCCATGTGTGAAGACCCACCACTGCCAACCAATATGTGATGTGGATATCCCACCTCTGTGCCACTAATCAAGGAGCCTCAATCCTCACTTCTGGCACCTGTGGGGGGGTATTCACTGGAAGGATAACAGGTACACACATATAGTATTTCCATATGCAGATCAAGTACAATCTCCCTTAAAAGCACACAGAGACCACAGTCAGTGAGGGGATGGTTTCTCACTCTTTCTGTAGATCCGCAATAAGACTTCATACTGGCACAGCTATAGAGTTGAGATCTCAGGTGAGTGACCAAGCTAAGACCTCCAGCACCCTCTCTGTCCAACCAGTGCTTTGTGTCCCTGCCCAGGTAGCTGGCACACACACTCTTTGAGGTTTGATTTACACACACACACACACACACACACACACACACACACACACACACACACACACACACACACACACACACACACACACACACACACACCTGGGAAAGGCTGGCACAGGTTTACTAGCTATGCCTCCTTCTGCCCAGACTGTAAGGTAGTTTCCACTGCCACTAGTCACTTCTGCCAGCTATATTAAGGCCCTTAACAAATAGTGACTAATTTTACTGTGTAAAATCAATACAAATGGTAGTTTGACCAAAAGCAAGGCTGTTAGGAGTGGTCCACACAGTTTCACCAAATAAATATGCAAGTACTCTAAAAACTTAAATATCTCTGCAAAGATCAGCCACAATGAAAGGTTTAAATATATTTAATAATATGTAATAAAAGAACAAGAAAATGATAAGTATATACTCACAGTAGCATCAGAGTTCAAAATTACAGGAAATATTTAAAACTACACTGAAGGACAGTCTCAAACAAATAAAGAAAAATTATATCTAAACTTAACTTCACTATATTCCTGACTGTATCTAAGAGAATTATTGTACCCAAGAAACTTACTAATAGAGCAAGGCAGGTGATGTGGTAAATGGCTCTTCTTGTTGTAAGGTGCAAGACAGAATACAGAATGCTCTGTCTCACTAAGAGACTTCTCAAAATAATATCTAAAATATTACTGCTGGGATAGCTTGCAGAATGACATAATTTCTTGTCATCTAATGTCTAGTTCGCAGGTAAAAGCCCCATTGCTGAAGCTGGCAGGACTTAGCACCTACCTGTAAAAATACACATACAGGGGCTTTTGCTCAGATCTTTGGCAGGTGCTGGAAGTCATAAAACAATTGCATTCCTTCATGATTTCAGAGCGGCAATTAGTTCGCCCTAAAGACAATACATAAAGCTTCCTGGTACAGATGTTGTGTCTCTAGCTGCATTGAAACCTGTGAGATAGCCTCTTTATGTCCTAGCCTATAAAGTCATTTAATTTCAGATATTTTTCTAAAGTTTGCTGGACTGAGGTTAACCCTCCAGTTTCCTCTGTTAAAACAGACACTGTTACAATAGTGCATGTACATTTCTGTTCTCTGCAGTCGGCACACTGTGGTTACATTTCAAACACAGCACTTTACAAATACCTTTTCAACACACACGTCTGTACAAAGCAGTTTGATATACACATGACATACAGTTCTAACACATTTGTAACACAAGCGTCTTATATGGAATACAGTTCTAATACATTTGTAACACCAGCATCTTGTATAAATTAGTTTGATATTCACAAATGACATATAATTATTTATAAAATTCCAGCTAGCTGTGCTGGCAGTACCTCAGTTTTCATACACCCATCCCCGAAGACTCAAGCTAGTTTTTCAAGTGACCCTTGAGAAATGTTGCTTGATAGGGATGAGCCTATCTGGGAATACATTACCCAGTAACCTGTCTTGAGATTCTAGCTGCCTTGGCATTGCTGATGGCAGTACAGTGCTGAACTGTCATATCATATGCCCGCAACCCTAGGCTCCACCATAGTAATTTGGGATTTTGCTGGCTGGCTTCCTATAGCTATAGATTCCCCTCAGGCTCCTCTTGCCTTCTGTTGCAAATACTCAGCACCAGGGCCTCCTTGTCATGGTAAAGTTTCCTGGTGTTAACATGGTAGAATTTGTGCCTCTGCCTCCTGCCTAGCAGTTCTACCATGTAGTTAATATCACTGACCTTCCTCACCACTTTGAAGAATCCCTTCCAAGCTGTCTGCAGCTTATTGTGTCTGACAAGAATGAGAAGAATAGCCTGCTGGCCCACAGCATACTGTCTGACTCGAGCATTCCCATCATACCAGACCTTTTTTTGCTGTTGGGCTCCTGCCAGGTTCTCCTGGGCCAAGCCCATGAGTTCCCTGAGCCTGGTCCT
Organism: Protopterus annectens; assembly: GCF_019279795.1. Taxonomy (NCBI): domain Eukaryota; kingdom Metazoa; phylum Chordata; order Ceratodontiformes; family Protopteridae; genus Protopterus; species Protopterus annectens. The sequence goes on along the minus strand of NC_056726.1, from coordinate 374,439,477 downwards.
GATGTTTAGGACACATGCCACAACAGACTCCTTGTGGGAGCCACACTCATCCTCCTATTCATTGTGAATCATATCTAGAGGTCCCCTCACCCTATGCCCATACAGCAACTCAAAAGGTGAGAAACCTATGGATTCCTGGGGCACCTGTCTGTAAGCAAACAACAGATGGAGCAAATACCTGTCCCACTCTCTCTTAAACTGGTCTAGAAATTCCTGTAGCATGGTCTTTAGTGTTGAGTTTAACTTCTCTACAAGACAATCAGTCTAGGGATTGTAAGGGGTGGTCTTTAGGTGCTTCACCCTACAACACTCCCACAGAGAAGCCAGCAGGTCTGGCATGAAATTGCCACATCTGTCAGTCAGTATATCTCTTGGGAAACCTACCCTCCTGTAAATCTCTAACAAAGCATTTGCCACCTTTTCTGCCTAGGTAGAAGACAGAATCACTGCCTCAGGGTATCTGGTAGCATAATCTACTACCACTAGGATATACTTCTTTCCTGTGGAACTTGGGGTACTCAGAGTCCCTACAATGTCCATAGCTACCCTCTGAAATGGCTCTTCAATCACAGGCAATGGCATCAAAGGAGCTTTCAGCTTGTCTCCTGTCTTGCCTACTTTTTGGCACTACTTGCAGTTTCTGCAGTACCCTGTTACATCCCTGTAAGTCCAAGGCCAATAAAAGTTCTGCCTAATATGTCTCTTGGTATGCTTTATGCCCATATGATCTGCAAAGGGAATGTCATGGGCTATGGATAGAAGTGCCAGACAGTAGACTCTGGGCACTACCAACTGCTGTATTACCTCACCTTCCAGCCCTTCCTCAGGGGTCCAGTCTGTATGCAGTAACCCTTTCTTTCAGTATACAGCTTCCCCTTTTTCTTGAGAATCAGGCACCTCCCTAGCTACCTCCCTTAAGCCTTGTAATGTAGGTTCTGAAAGCTGAGCCTCTCTCCACTCTCTCATTGTAACACTTCCCAGCTCCCCCTCCACAGGAAGTCTGATATCCCCTGACAGTGGTGGCTCACTGTCAGCCTAAGTATTACTACTCATCTCTGCCCTTGCAGTTACTGTGTCCAAGGGGACATCAGTACACACCAGCAGCTGTGGCACACATTCAGTCTCACTGCTACAGGGCAACTTCCTCTCTGAAGTAACCACCTCACCAGTACTGACTTCAAGTGTGCGGTCTGTCTGGGTCCCCCCAAACTACCAGACCCACATGTCTGTCTCCAAGCCTGATTGTGTGTCACTGCACACACACAAGGTACTGCATTATCAAAATCATTCCCTATCAGAACATCTGCAAAGATAAATTGAAACACACCTACTTGCTTGCTTCCTTTCCTACCCTCCCATTTAAGGTCAACCCTAGCCAAAGGTATTTGGAATGGGGGTCCTTCCTAAAGCTCTGACTGGAGTAGACTGCCAACCATGTAGTGCTCCTCTTTAACAATTGCAGGCTTCACAGTAGTTAGGTCAGAGGCTGTGTCTCTCTTAGCAGTGGCCTGTTTCCCCTCTACTAAGGTATGATATAACCTCTTGTGGTAGTTTGGTACCCTTATTGTCTCCAGACAACTTACCACTGGGATTCTGTTATTCCCACTTGCTGGCTCCCTTGCCTTTTGTTCCCCATTGTGCCTCCATGGACATCTATATGCTACATGGCCCCACTGGTTACATTTAAAACATTTAACCCTTGATCCTGGCAGAGTACCTGAAGTAGTGGCTTCCCCTGTTACTGGTGGACTCTGTTGGGGGTATTAAGGCTGCCACTATGGGTTCCCTTATACCCATGTGCAGCACTGGGTATCCCTTTCCTGTGCAGTGATGCCCTGCTTGCTAGGTATAGGTCTCCTTTTTTCCCCAACTCATCTGCATTGTTGTATTCTGTATTTGCCAGCCAGATTCTCATGTCCTCAGGTAAAGTGCTAAGGGCTTGTTCCCTCACCAAAAGGTCTGCCAGCCCTTTACAAGTGGTGACCTGACACCCACGCACCCACCTATGAAAATAAATGCTTAACTCAGCAATATAATCACACACACTTTCATCTGCCTTGAGTCTGTGTGTTAGCCTAAACACTCTAATATATTAAACAATTTTTAACTCTATTATAATTTAAGCAATCAGTATCAGACAATTTAGAAACAGGAGTTACAGATTTACCATGGAGTAAAGAGGTCAGGAACTGTACCCAGAGCCCTTGGTTATCATTATACTGTTTGCATACTCTTTCAAACATATGAATAAAACTATCAAAATTATTACCCTCTTGGTATTGAGCAAAATGTTTACTGACCTTTATTGCTTCTGGGGTATGATTACTCCTTTCCCCATTACCTCCATGACTCTGGTAAAGAGTCAGCATCTCCTTTACATGTTGCCTCTGCCTCTCATTTTCTTTTTCTTCCAGACATCTCAGTCTCTCTGATGATTCTAATTCCATTTGTTTCTCTTGCCCCAATCTCTCTGCTGATTCTAGTTCCAAACGTTTGGCCTCCAGTTCAAGTCTCTTTAACTCCAGATGGATTTTTAAGTCCTCTGATGAAAAACTGAACTGTGCATTTTCTGAGAGTTGTATATCCCCAAAGCCAGTCTGGTTGTCCTCCTAGTTGCTGGTCAGTGATGCAGCTGTGACTAAGGCTCCAATCATTTCTGCTTTAGTCAGGTTGGCATGCACCAGTCCTTTAGCTTGGCACATCTCAGCCAAATGGTTCCTTGTCAGCTTGCCATAATCCTCTGCTGACATCCTTGTCTGCTCTCCCTGACTAACTAATCTAAGAAAAAAATGAATAAAACTATTGTGATATGAAACTTTGAATGTCTACCATGTGGCTACTTGAGAGTACAAACACCTTCTTTAGTGACCACTGTTTACAGGCTACATGAGTTCAAGATCCACACCACTGTATCCCAATATGTGATGTGGTGATCTCACCACTGCCACCAATATGTGACGACCCACCACTGCCAACTAATAGGTGATGTGGATATACCACCTCTGGGCCAGTAATCAAGGAACCTCAATCTTCACCACTGGCACCTGTGGGGGGACATTTACTGGGAGGATAACAGTTACACACAGTGTTTCCAGATGCAGCTCTCTGAATCAAGTGCAATTTCCCTTAAGAACACACAGAGAACACAGTTACTCTGGTGGCAGTACTTCCTTTCGTCACACCATGCTATTTGGAAACAATTAAAATGATCTAAAGTATCTTGTAGTAAACTAGCTACCCAAGCCAAAGGCAATCAGATGGCCTTTTTAAGTAATGTTTGTAACCTCAGAAGCACAATGCAGCAATGCACTGAACCACCTATGAAACATGTTACCGACACTGAAGCTCAAGATATAGCCAACCTACTGTTCGATAAATCATCTCTAACTTTAATCCTTCTTCCATCCATTTGTTCCACAAGATATACTTGGAACTGGCTCAACTCCAGCTATCACACAAGACAAGTCTTAAAAATGCTATCAAAAGCTAAAAATATTGCATTGATGAGTCTTGTACATATCCCTAGATGTATCTTATGTAATATAAAGCATGGTTTACCCACCCTCACAATAACACTGTTCAGTATCTGCCTTCATACGGGTGTTGTATCAAGTGAATGGAAAAGCTACTGTCATTCCTCTTCATAAAGGAGGACCTTCCACAGACCCAGGCAATTACAGACCTATAAGTCTGTCCAGTCTCATATCCAAAGCCATGTAAATATTTATCATGGAACTAATCAATAAAGACATAAGGAACTTCCAGACAATGAACCTGTCTTAGTTTAGACTTGTAAAAGCTAGGTCATGCTTACTCAGCTTAGTGGAGTTTTTTTGGAAATGTCAACAAAGCAATGAATAAAGTAAACTGTCTATACCACACATGTCTACCTTGCCAAAGCTTTCAACACAATCCCCATCTCAGGCATAGCAGAAAAGCTAAATAACCTGTAAATAAATTCCTGTGTCACCTGCTGGATTGCCAAATGGCTCACAGACAGGATATAGGAGGGTAAAACAGAGGATTCTTCTTCCACAAAGAAGCCAGTCATTAATGGCATCTCCCAGGGTTATGTGCTGTCACCTGTCCCGGTTGGCATGTTATTCTCTGCAGCAGAAACAAAACCAAAGGCCTCTGGCTGACTGCATTTGCAGATGACTGGATGCTAAATTCACTCATTGAATCCTCAAATGACGTAACCATCCTGCAAGGAGATTTGTCCCAAATAAATTACTGGTGCCAAAATCATGGACAACAATTAAATGATAAAATATGCATTATTGTATCCTTTGAGAAGTCACCTACTCCAGGGAACTACTGCATTAACAATATACCAGTAAGAGTTGACACAGTTGTTTGGGATTTGGGAAATTATTAGAACAGTGACCTATATGTGTCCACTGTGATAAGAGAGACATTCTATATTGTACAGCTTATAAATAAAGGGATTGTGTCTAGATCAAGAGATGTCATTGTCCCCTTTACTCAACTCTCATTAGGCCAATAATTAAGTATAATATCCCCTTTGACATGTATCTAAAAGGATACAGAGCCTAAAGAATATTTCCTACATGAACTAAGTCAAAACCATGTCACTATACTCAGTATCCTACAGGCTGCTAAGAGATGACATGTGTCTGGCATACTAGGCATCCTCTGAGGCATCTTCTTACCCCATACAGATGGACCTACTGCACATCAACAAGTCAAATGGCATCATAAATACCCAGTCTAGGAATCTAAGCCTCTTCTGTAATTTCAACAAGATAGTTTGGAGGAACAGGTATATCTCACAGGGGAAACCACTGCCTTGGAATAGACTCTTCATCTGTATAAAACATTGTTCATCAATGTTCATATTAAAATGCAGGTTGGATCTTTAGATGATTAATAGAAAATTTACCCAATGAAGGTTCCCTGTACTACTAATGTACAGAAGCAGCTCCTTAATACTTTATCCCACATGTGGGTCACCTGAAATGAACTATGATATGATCCCAGTTATTCTTCATAGAGGTAACATATAATTATCAACCATGGAATAGGTAAGGCCAATCTAAAACATTTTAAAATATCTCATCAAAGTCATCAAATACTAGCAATACTAGAAACAACATCTTTAAAAGCATGTGTATGCTAACTGTAAAAAAATATCATAAAGGTGTATGATAGATAAAAGTGGGTCTATATCACTTTATCGAATTGCTATTCAGTGAATAGCAAATCATCAAACCTCTGTTTATCGAATGGCATTTCTGCAAATGACGAAATCTTTCCCAACCACAACTTTGCCCTTTTCCCCTATGATCTCGGAGTTGGTGCATACATATATATATATATATATATATATATATATATATATATATATATATATATATATATATATATATATATATATATATATATATATATATATATAGTAAGGTAGGTGTAGGGGGCAAAGCCCCCCAGTTGGGTGGGTTTGATTTTATGCAGTTTCTGTTCTGGTGTGCCTCTAATGTAGTGCTTCCTTACCCTGGGAAAGATTTTTGTCATTCGCTGAAATGCCATTCGATAAACAGAGGATCGATGAATTGCTATTCGCTGAGTAGCAATTTGATAAAGTGATATAGACCTGATCAAAGTAATCCATTACCAAACATGGCACCCTAACTCCAATCCTGTATCTTAATTAGCATTCTGCCCTTTATATTTTCCCATGCTATCATGGGCATGATATTACCACCTTTCTGTATGACAATATAAACCACTTATCAATGCATTTTTAGATAAAATATAAGACATCCATATGTCTTTTTTTCCTGATAGATAAATTACAGGATGAAAGTGGGCTGATTTTTTCTTCCGAAGCAAAAAATATGCATCCTCAGTAAGTATGCAAGGAATGACATTTAAAGTAGCCTGCCACATAGCAAAGGAAAAATACACAATGGAAAATTATTCTGTATCAACAGAGAGTGAAGAAATGAGTAATGGAAGCTGGGTGACAACTGCCAAGAAATAAAAGGAAGGCACACATTCCTTCTTACCAGTACCGTTCTATGGATGCCAAATGGTTTGCAATCCTGACAAACTATTTTTGAGTTGGAAGACTTGTAAACTGACAGCACTGTTGGCAACTACTATGCTGTATTCTGTTGTGCAAATGTCTGAGCTGAGTGAAAATGTTCATGCTGTAATCTGTCAAATTCCAGACACTAGTTAATGTGGTTTAAATGAGTGAGAATCTCTAGTTATGGGTTACATTTCTGAAATTTACAAACATAATAATAATAATAATAATAATAATAAGGGATATAGGTGGAATATTTAGCAAGGAAGTTAATTGTGAAGCAGAAATATTATCTCTATGAGTTTGCAAAGCCATTAACAGAATATCAAGTGTCTCTATTGCTGTCTCTATCTATATCTGTATCTATGTATGTATAAATGGTTGTTTCATTAAAAATTTTAGCACAAAGACAGTTTAAAACAATTATGTTAACACTGTACTACTCATATTCTAAAAAAAATTTATAATGTCAGATGCCCTAGATTAACAGTATAAGACAGTCACCCAGAGTAAAATATGCAATATGTTTGATGTATTTCATTATTTAATGTTTATCATAAAGAAAATTCAAAGGAAAATACATATGAATAAATAAAAATATCTCCACAATGCATTATCATATCTTTAAATAGCCTAACCATATCTTGGCTGTAAGTTAAATCGCAATGGTTCCTTAGTAATTGTGTGCCTTCTTTTTTTTTTTTTTTTGCTTTAGCATTAAAATTGCAAACAATTTGCAAGAAAAAAGAATGTATGAAAATAATTAGAATGTTGGAAGACTGGAAGTCGGTGGGTGGGTGGGATTGAGACGTTCACAGCGTGACTTTATCTCCTTTAAAAAAGCTCCAGTTAGCTTCACTTTATGCTGCACCAATGATGCCTGGAGGCATAGCTATTACTAGTGGAATGATCCCATGTTAAACTGTCTGATAAGTACTTAGTGCAGTAGACAGGCTAACATCACTGAAAGTACTGGGGCCACAGAGACCAGTGATCCTTCCCAAGGTCTCATGGAGGGTATCTTTCTTTACCTGCAGCTACAAGCTTATCTGGGAGAAGTGATAGTGTGAAAAATGTTAAACTGAAATAGGAATTGACTGATACAGGGCACCCTTCTACTCTTCAGTCTATAGGTGGAAAACCATGAATCTACAGCCTCACTAGAGGTAGGTGCATTGGCTGGCTGGCTGGCTGGCTGGCATGGGATACTTAACTACAGTTATGGAGCTAGAGAAGAAGAAAGAGAGTGTGAGTAATGAAGGCATAACAGTAGTGATGAAAAGTCCTTCCAAAAAAATTAAACTTATAAGTAGAGAATTAGAAGGAACGTACCAGAGATACTTTCAGAGAACATGGCTTGAATTCTTTATCCCCTACTGTGGATGTTTGCAAGCCATTCTCTTATTTTTTAAAAAATGTTTCCTTATACTCAGAAGAATGCCTACCCAGTCAGCCCAACGACTATATTTAGATTCTAAACATTGGTAGTGTCTCCTGTTATCAACATTTCGTGCCATTACCATATTGTATTCTACATGCTGCAGATACAGCATGTATTAAGATTTATTTCCTTTTTTTTCATACAGTAAGGACTTCCCCATCTGGGAAATGTGGTGTTTTACAGTTATGAGCTCCTTCTTGGATGTGGGTCTCTACAACTAGAGCAGGAGATGCTATGCCACTGTATTGGTCAGGAATAAGTCAATGCTTGCCTGAAGGAGATATTTTATATATGTATATATTTATATCTATATCTGTCTCTCTCTCTCTCTCTCTCTCTATATATATATATATATATATATATATATACTTTTTTTTCAGCAACAGATGTTACATAAGTCACACTACATTTGTCACTCACTACTTTGACTTGGTTAAAGTCAGTAAACAGGGCTCACTATTATTATTTTGAGATGCTGTTTTAGCAGTCCATATGACTTCTCTTACCTGGAGTAGAGATTCATCCATAATATACAGCCATCCCACCACCAAGTTTGATCCTACTAATACATGGAATGATTTTTAATCTGTCATCAGCATTACCTGTTGAATTCCTCCCCCCTGTGCCAGCAAGCTGGCTGCTTTGATTTCTTTGATGTATTCAAACAAAATTCCCAAGGATTCTTCCTCTGCTGGCCTGTATTATTCTGTCCATCAGCTCTGCTTCTGTGAAACACCACCACATGGACAGTTTGCACTAACAACGATGGTTAAGGCTTATCGTGAGGCAGACCTGTTTTTCTAAGCAGGCTCCATGTAGTCTAAATGTCAAGGATGTTTACATATATTCATCAGGCATTTCCTTCTTGAAAAGCTGTTTTATCTCTGAGTAAATTCAGACCTTTCAGATGGTGCTTACACAGCAAAACATTGTACAATGCTTTATCATTAATGCATATTTACTCTAAATGTTAGATACCATCATAATAACAAACTTGGATAGTTAACAATACTTAACAATGGACACTTGCCTCCACATATTTATCAATATAATCATAGAAAGCTGCTCCTATGCAGCTGTATTCTTTTAAATCAAACTGTCCATTTTTACGTTGCTGTGTTTTTTCCATAGCATTATAATGGCCTACATTTCACATTCTCACATCACAGTCTGAATCATTCTGAAATATCTGAGTGACTAAAATGTAAAACTGTGAGGTGAACATACACAGGAAGTTGAAGGATAGTAGCCACATCAATAAGACAGAAAGAAGAAAAATAAGTGAGATCGAAAATAGATTCTACAGCATCTGCAGGCATTAAAAAATCAGCAAGGAATAAAGACTGCCTTTGATACATGCAGTTGCGGTGCATAATTGTTTAACTTATTATTTTTTTTATTTATTATTCTTTAATTTACTAGGTTTGCTCCTCTAAGCTAGTAGCTTATTTTTGGGGATACACAAGGTGCTGTTAATACTACTGGAGGAAATTTGGGCAGGGCATTTCCCCTACTATTTTACTCTTTTCAATGGGATCTTCTATCAACTCAAGCAGATGGGACCCTGGATTAATATCTCATTTGGAGGAAGACACTCTCAGGAATGGAGCACTCCCATTATGCTGTGCTACAGTACCAGCAATCAACCAGCCTGGCGTGAGAATAGAACCCATGGCTTCTGCAGGAAATGTAGGTATGTTACCTGTTGCGCCACTGACATTGCATTTTATGCCAATAAATTGAACCCTGATGATAGTTAAATGTCACACCTCATATTGCATGTTAATGTACGTTAGAATCAATGTGACACTTACAATACATTGTCTAGCACCTTGTTTCCCTGTGCTACTCATGTGCCTCACCCCTAGGAATTATCTCTTATTCCCATTGTCTTCAGCATACTTGCTCATCTCTTGACACATTAGTTAGACATTTTGTGTACTGCTTTTTACATACTTGGGATTGAAAAAGGTAGGGCAGAACTACAACAGAATCTACTGTAAGTATTAATGTGGCAGTACCTCATGACATAATTGCTGGCAAGTGCTCTACCTCCCTCTAGATCAATACTGTTTCAGTACATATCCCTCCCATCACTCCATCCTACTGAACTCTATAGTCCTCCCAGACCCCTAACAATAATCCTAAATCTTCCACCCAGCCCCTAATCCTAATCTGAATCCTGCTTCATAAACTTATCCTTAACCCTAAAACTCATTTTCCATTCCCTAAACCTAAAGTCTTCAATCACTTTCTAAGCCTAGATCAACCATTCCACTCCTCACCCAAAAATTCTGACTGCATTCCCTAAATCTAATTTTCAGGATAATTTCCTAAACCTAAATTCCATTCTCCACCTTAAACCTAAAAATCCTGTCCCTATCCCTAAGCCTAAGCTCCCCTTCCACTCCCTAACCCTAAAGCGCCCCTGCAGTTCCCTAAATTTAAATACCCTTCCTGATTACTGCCTAGAAAGCCAAGCTACACTTCCACCCTGTCTCCTTCCACATAGTTGCTGCACTTACCTTGCTCAGACATGAATATGTTATTCCGGTGAGGTGTGGCAGCTCCAGTCTCCCCAAACAGCTACCAAAACTGGATGAAACTCATTATTTGCACTTGTGTGTGAGCAGCCCATGCATGCTACAAAATGCTTGAGTCACTGGCTATGAAACTGTGGTCTTTGAACACCTGGGACTAGAACATTTGTAGTAAACCCACCACAATGGACTTATTTGATGATGACAGCAAATTTCTTCAAAAGGTGTGTCCAGTCTGATCATCTTAGTAAGCAAGACACTATGAGATCATTACATACATTTTAACAAAGGTGTTTAAAATAAATGCACTGCACTCATATGTTCACAAACACACACATACACACACACACACACACACACACACACACACACACACACACACACACACACACACACACACACACACACACACACACTATAGAATCATTACATACATTTTATCAAAGGTGTTCAAAATAAACACACTGCACTCATATGTTTTCAAACCCACATACACACACATATACACACTATGAGATCATCACATACATTTTAACAAAGAAGTTTAAAATAAACACACTGTACGCATATGTTCACAAACACACACACACACACACACACACACACACACACACACACACACACACTATAGAATCATTACATACATTTTAACAAAGGTGTTTAAAATAAACACACTGCACTCATATGTTCACAAACACACATATACACACACATACACCCACTATGACATAATTACACACATTTTAACAAAGGTGTTTAAAATAAACACACTGCACTCATATGTTCAGAAACACACATACACACACTATGAGATTATTGCATACATTTTAACAAAGGTGTTTAAAATAAACACACTGCACTCATATGTTCACAAAGACACCCACACACACAAACTACAGTTAAACAGTCTAAGATGCATACCTTCTGTGTATACAACACTGATGTTTTGCAACACTTCTGCATTTTTATGTTAACTATTTCATAAGACATTTTTACACAACCTAAAAACAAGTACTGCAATAGAATGCTACTTTATTCAGCAATGAGTTCTCTTATTTATACTTGTTTCTGGTTCTGTTTATCCTTGTTTCTGCTGGGATAGAATTTGACCTCATTATAACCTTGTACAGGAAAATGCAAGTACTGGAGTAATGATTGAATGGATGAATTCAAAAAAGAATAAAATTAAAATTCAAACAAAAAAAATGCAACAAGAATGCTGGATTTTTTATGTGGCCTATATTGTCAGTATATTAAAAAAATACTAGGAAACAAAAGTGAAAAGAACAGGTACTCCAATGCGATAAAGGTTGTGGAAACAACAAATGGTAAAAGTCCAAAAATAAAATCCACAATCCAACCACGACAGCTCCAAATAAAAAGTTTAATTCAGTAAAAGGTTAGTGCTTTCATGCCCTTACAAGAGCACTTTTTCAGACCATCATAGCATGCTGTCACGTATGCTCTTGTTTTTATATAGGAAAGACAATAAGAAAGTTAAAGGAAAGAATAAGAGAGCATCCTTTAGCAATAAGGAACAAAGACTATAGAAATGCCTTTGCTAAACATGTATGCGAAGCAGGGAAGGCACATACTTTTAAGTTTAGGGTTTTAGAAAAGAAGGAACTTAAGACAGCGTTTAGGAGATATAAATAACATAACAGAGCAAAGTGAAGCAAAGTGGATAGTAAGGATGCAGGCGGATACACATCCGGGGTTGAATGGATGTGTACCTTTTAAACCTATATTGAAGGCTCATAATTTATTTAAATAATTATGACATTACTTGTTGAGTAATTAGTGTTTTAATATATATATAAGCTGTGTTTTTAAGTTGTTGTATGATGGTCTGAAGAAATGCTCTTGTAAGGGCATGAAAGCGCTAACCTTTTACTGAATTAAACTTTTTATTTATAGCTGTCGTGGTTGGTTTGTGGATTTTATTTGTTGGACTAATACTAGGAAACATTATAAATTAATATTACGGATCCAAGAAGGGACTTGTGGCCATTAGACATGACTGGTAGATTGTAAGTGTTGCGTTGCACTGTGAAGTTGTGCAACATAACATAAAAGGAGCAGTGAGTACAACACAATTCAGCACAACAGACCACTGAAACTGTGCAGAACGCCTAAGGTATGGGCAAATCATATGGCAGAGGGTGTTACAGTTTGCAAGGGTCATCATGCTAGATATTAATGTTGCATTCCTTTTCAGATCATGAAAAAAAAAATAAAAACAGAATATCTGAAGGGGAAAGAGTGAGAGAAAGAAACCGACAGAAAAACAAAGACATTATGATGCATGTCATGGAATAGCTGCAGCCTGCAGATGTAAAACAAGGAACAATAGCTATCGCTGGTGTCAAACTATTACTATGCTTGGCTCAGAAAAAGCCTAATGCACTCCAGAAAGTAATGATAAAATAGTAAGACTTCAAGAAGCCTGAAAGACCAGTAATAGCACTCAAAACAGCACATTACGATTCTAGGTTAAAATTAAAAAAAGAAATTTAAAAACACGGACATCTCTATAACAAATCATTGTTCAGTAGCAAATGCCCACATACAGCTGGAGCATTGCATGTAACACCAGTGAGATATTTGTTGGGAGTGAAAGATCCAATACTATGAGTTCAAAGAGTTTGAAAATTAAAATGCGATTTCACCTCCCAAAACCTTCTGACCCATTACTTATTCATGCAGTTTCCTAGATCACCATACTCAGAGATAATGTAATCATGCCCTTGTATTAATTAAGATAGGATGCTGGTGTATAAATGCATCTTGTACTCAAAGGTTCTGTATACCAGTAGGGACTACTACAATTCCTTTGGCAGTGCATAGTCCTATTCCTGTTCGTTTGAATGGTGTACATGAATACCCAGCATGTTACTGTGCTCGGGAATAAAACACAGTGCTGTGTAGCCTGAAAGCATTGCACAGTACTACTGACTAGGGCAACTAATACTATGTTACTATGCTAAAGCATTGCACAGTACTACTGACTATGGCAGCTAATACTATGCTACTATGCTAAAGCATTGCACAGTACTACTAACTAGGGCAGCTAATACTATGCTACTATGCTAAAGCATTGCACAGCACTACTGACTAGGGTAGCTAATACTATGCTACTATGCTAAAGCATTGCACAGTACTACTGACTAGGGCAGCTAATACTATGCTACTATGCTAAAGCATTGCACAGCTCTACTGACTAGGGCAGCTAATACTATGCTACTATGCTAAAGCATTGCACAGCTCTACTGACTAGGGCAGCTAATACTATGCTACTATGCTAAAGCATTGCACAGCACTACTGACTAGGGCAGCTAATACTATGCTGCTATGCTAAAGCATTGCACAGCACTACTGACTAGGGCAGCTAATACTATGCTACTATGCTAAAGCATTGCACAGCACTACTGACTAGGGCAGCTAATACTATGCTACTATGCTAAAGCATTGCACAGCACTACTGACTAGGGCAGTTAGTACTATGCTACTATGCTAAAGCATTGCACAGCACTACTGACTAGGGCAGCTAATACTATGCTACTACGCTAAAGCATTGCACAGCACTACTGACTAGGGCAGCAAATACTATGCTATTATGCTAAAGCATTGCACAGTACTATTGACTAGGGCAGCTAATACTATGCTACTATGCTAAAGCATTGCACAGCACTACTGACTAGGGCAGCTACCTACACACCAAATAAGTGAGATAACTTTGGCCACTCATTTTCCATCTCTTCTACCAGCTCCTCTGACACACAGGCTATTAATCATATTTGTGTAGCTTGGATCATAAATAGGGCAACAGCTGTCTATATTATAAAGGCAGGAGTCATTAAAGGAGAGAGTCTACTTGTGAGAGGGAAAAATCAGTGTATTGAGTCCCCATCATGTGTGCATTCTGAACATTCCCAAACCAATAAACCTCTGGAATGTAAATATGATGCCACCACCATCATGGTCAGCACAGCACAGCACAACACAGTCTTGCATATTATTCACTGATACATTTCAACATCATACTATCATCAGATATGGAACAGATTGTTAAACACTTTGTACCACAAAATATAGTGTAGCTTCTTAAGTAAAGTCTGGTTGCTGCCTGTTGTCAAATAATGAAGTGTTGTAGTCCATATCTCTCAGCCAAAAACTCTACTATACAAACCATAGGCACCCATCCCATGGTAAGACTTGCTGTTTTATATAGCTACAGTAATTCACACTGTATCATATGGATAACATCTAGCAGGTACAGCTGTGGCCAGACCTGAAGTTGTACTACAAGACTACAGTAAAGACACAATGAACTGAACAGTCCACATATAACAGCTGCTTAGTGTGGCCTGACAGTAGACCAAATCCATAAAGGTTACCATGAGGTGTACATGATGTGTACACCTTGCAGTAACCATTTTGAATTTAAAGACAGCCCTGATGTGGTGCTTTAGCATTTAGATATGCAGCACCATGGTTATGCCATATGGTAACGGGACAGTCCAAGAGAGAGGCATATGGTAATTAGCCAGCTGCTCTCTCCTCCATAACTGTCCCTGGAAAGATATCCACATGCTAAAAGATTAATAGAATTGTTTTGCCATGATCAGATCAGCACAACTACTCTTTGCATTTTAGGACAGTGTATGCAGCCAAAAGAATGTGTTCAGTCATTATGGCAGAGATAAGTACTGGGGGGTTTAGTGGTAAGGTAGGGATTAGCGGGTTTATGCAATATGCTGCATGTGTGAGTGTGTGCCTGCCTGGGTGGGAGGTAGCAGTGGGGGTGGGTAAGAGGGAATGTGGTAGGCATGTATATGTGTGTGTGTGTGTGTGTGTGTGTGTGTGTGTGTGTGTGTGTGTGTGTGTGTGTGTGTGTGTGTGTGTGTGTGTGTGTGTGTGTGTGTGTGTGTGTCTGTCTGTGTGTGGTGAATGGATGAGTGGCTCTGAGTGCATTCAGATGTGTAGGGCCTGTGTGTGTGGGGGGGGGGGTAGGGTGGCTGTCATACCTACACACACACACACACACACACACACACACACACACACACACACACACACACACACACATACACACACACACACACACACACACACACACACACACACACACACACACACACACACACACACACACACACACCTATATTAATAAATAGAGTTTACAACAGTGGTGGGAGTGGACACTACTGAGTGAATCATGGAGCTTTAGACGCCAGGGATTATGCTAAGGGTTTGTGCCATAATGGCACTTAAAGCAGGATGAGGATGGGATGGGGGAGACGCTAGACATCGGGGATTACTGTAAAATATGTGTGCCATAATGGCACTTAAACAATACAGGAATCAGGAGGTAGGGGCACCACTGGACATGGGGGGCACATAGAAGGATATAACATCTAGTGGCTGTTGTTAATATAGTAATGCAACCTTCCATGATATCCTAGAGCAGGAAAAGGAGGCATTGGAGACATTTAGTCAACTCAGGAACAGGTATGAGAATTGTGGGGAGGGGTGTGTATGTGTGTGTTCCTGTTTTAATGTGTATTTGTATGTGTGGCAGATTGGCTGAGGGATGAAGGTTGACTGTGTGAACATAGGTTCATAGGTGTGTACTAGGCTAATGGCCCTGGAGCCTTTACAAGCTTAGCACATAGGGTATCCCTGGCATCATACCACCTGACCTTAGTTCCCAGTGCCTCTGGCCCTGGAGCCTTTACAAGCCTAGCCCATAGGATTACCCTGGCATCATGCCACCTGACCTTAGTTCCCACCTGACCTTAGTTTCCAGTGCCTCTGTCGAGTAGAGCAACATTCAGTTGCTACCTGATTTCTATCTACTTCTGATTTTCATTGGATCCTTCACCTTATTCTTTCTTTTATTTTTTGGCACATTCAGCTGCTGCCTGATTTTTATCTACTTTGGTTTGATTTCTATTCCTGCTTGATGCTGATATGCTTCTGCTAGACTAAGCAGGGAAGTAATCTTAGATGTGTTCTCCTCATGTTTCAAAACTTTCACTACATTTGGCTCCTGAGTTCAGCAGATATGTATGCAGTCCCATGACTGCATATCTATACATGTAATCAGTTTCAAGGAGGCCCATACCTCCTTCGGAATGCAGAATAAATAATCTTGGTCTACAGTGATTTTTATAAATCATTTGATGAGCATGAAGCATCCTTCTTGTTTTCCTGTCTGATCTATCCAACACCTTTTGGGGCCAGTCAGTCACTCCAAAACTGTAAGTTAAAACAAGAAGAGCAAATTGGTTTATAGCTTGAACGTTGTTCCTAGATATCAATGCTGTTTTTAGGGTTAATCTAAGTCTTATAAAATATTCCTTACTGAGTTTTATTCACATTTGTTCGTCAATTCACAAATATTTAATGTAAATAAATAAATAAATAAATAAATAAAAATAAAAAATAAATGTATATACTCCCACTTGTTCAAGTTCTTTTATATCACATTTTGCCACAAAGTGTTTTTTTTTCTTGGTGCTGCAGCTTTCCTGCTTTAAAGGTTGCTTTTGCACAGTTATCAAGATGAAATGACATTCTTATACCATCTGAAAAAGTTTTGACTACTTGCAATTATGTTTTCAATTCCTTATCTGATGAACTAGAAAAAAAGAGAAGATGAGAAGTCTCTACAATTTTTTGCTTTTTGGGAACTAAATTATAGCCATGACCTAATCTGTTAAACAGACAGCTTAATGGGTTAAGGGCAAGGCAAAAGAGCAGCGGTGACAGAGGTCACCCTGGAATATCCCCCTTTGGATTTTTGTCCCTGGAATAATAATAATTTGTCCCTTATCATGGCTTAATTGCAAAGTGGTTTGCCACTGTTTCATGGTCACTGTGATGTAGTTTATCAGTGTAGGGTGTATTTTATCCATGAATGTGGGAAAATGCTTTTTGTAATCTATCCGTGTAATACTTAGATTCTTCCTCTTTTTACAGTTTTCCACTATGACTTTAACAACAAAGATCCTTTGTTCTATATGACTTTCTTTTATTATCCTTTTGTTCTACTGCCATAATTGAGTTTTCTTCTAAATAACTATAAACTTTGTCTGCATCAATTCCAGTGTACAGTTTATATGTCATTGGAAGGCAAGTTACTGGTCTATAGTTTTTAGGGTAGCTTGCAGGTTCACTCTTAAGTTGGAGCATTGTTTTTTCTGTTGTTAGCCAGATTGGTGTCTGTTTGGGGTGTGCACATAAATATTTCTTACTCATGGCTCAATCTTCATTCAAAGATGTTAATATTTTTAGCCAGACGTTAGGTACTGTATCTGGGATTGGGGCTTTCCAATTAGAGGCTTTTCTTAACTTTTTCTTCTATCTCTCTGGCCATTGCTTCATCCCATTTTATATTCTGTACATTTGAATTTTCTCCACTGTAAATACGTTGATGCACTTTCAGACTTATTTCTTATAAAACCTTTACCACACACGGTGCATGTACACTACTGACTGTGGATATTTTGATGCACTGTCAAAGTTACCATAATGTGATTGCTGCAGTTAACTACCTCAGGAACTAATGATCTGCACTTTGTGGTAGTTAATTGTGATTCATTGACATGCAAATTAGCTGATAATTAGTTTTTTCCTCACTGTAACTAATGTGTCTAAGAATCACAAAATACTGAATCACATTAACTGACCCTTTCTACTGGGGCCTTCAAAGCGATTTGGTAGGACTAATGAATCCCTGGGAATATTTTTCACACTGCTATAAAATAAGCACCTTGTACACATGGTACATACCCAATAACTGCAGTGCACTCATACAGTCTCACATGTTTTTGGAATCTTTTGCAGAAATGTCCCGTATAACTTTGCACATCATAGCCAATAACCAAATGAAGCCTACCACACTGCTTGTGGGTACGAACACTAACTTATGGCAAGTAAAAAGAAATGAAACTCTATTTTCATGAGCTGAAATTCCAAGAATTGCAACCATAATCATTAATTGCAATTTATGGTCATTAATATCATTCAAATACAGTTTTAGTGTATTGCAATACAAGCAAAATTAAAACAGCTTCTAAGTGTATAATGCATTGAGAAAGCAAACTGAAAGTTTTACGAGTAATAAATATAAGAACAAATATATAAGTGCTCAAGTCTAAAATGATACATTCTAAAAAATCCTTTTTTACTCCAGTGTTCTGACTGTCCAAACTTTGTAATATGATTGTATTTTCTAAGGAAAGGATGAAACCCAATCGCCAGGATCCACTAATCTTCTGTGTAAGACTAGATTAGTCTTACATGGAAGCGCCAGTCTAAGAATATGATGGCAGCGCACCATGCATATTAATGATGATGTACTGCCTCAACTCTAAAGCTTACACGGAGCATGGACGAGTGTAGGGGGCATGTCGGACTGCCAAGCAGTCTAAAAATCCACGCCCCTGCAATGAAGAAACTCGAGAAATGTCGAGTTACATGAGCGAGTCTGCTCACATGTTGTAACACTACACTCCCCCATATGTTAAACCACGTACAAATTTAAAAATTAAAAGACATTTTTTTTTTGTTTTATTTCCAATATAGCTGCCCGTATTTGTGCGTGTTTGCACGGGTTTGCCAATTGATTAGACACCGAGAGGATAATAAGAAAAATATATGCAAATGAAGCAAAATAATGATGGCATAGTGGTTAGAGCCTTCACACAAAGAGGAGGCATTCCCGGTTCAAGTCCCACTACTACATGTTCCATTTTCTGTTGGAAATCTGTATACAGAAATATTTCCTAACATTTTTTATGTATAAGTTTTGTAAAAAGCATTGCAATGTTAAATGTAGTAGTGAACGAAATATATACATATGAAGGTGAAATGGTTATGCATTCTGAGGCATGAGTACCTTATTTTAAGCAATATATACCTTATTTTAAAGAATATAAAGTAATGCTAAGCACATTTTACCAGTATTGAGCATATTTAAATTAAATTGCTCATAGCTGCGCACATCGTTAACTAGCACAATGTCTTTGCGTGTAGCTGTGCACCGTGCCAACCAGCACAACCACAACTTATTTGCGCATAGCTGCGCACCGCACTAACCAGTGCAATGTTGGGCAATGTCGAGCAACGTCGGGCAACGTCGAGCAACGTTGAGCAACGTTGAGCAACATTGGGCAAAGTCGGGCAAAGTTGAGCAAAGTTGGCTAAACACAGCCACACCTCCTTTACTGTACCTTAACCAGTCAGGTCTGCCCAGTAGGAAAATAAAAAGCAGTGACAGGGATCGAACTCAAGATACTGTGCACTATAGTGACAGTACATAACCACTAAGCCATGACAGCATTTCATATCCGTACACTTTCAACAGACACATATCTATCAAAGGAATTTTAAACATTGCCAACATCAGCTAAGCAAGTTTGCCTACAGCTGAGTTTTTTCAAAACTGGCCAATCACAAATAAGTGTGGGAAATGAGGCATATTTAAGCTCCACAGGTGGGAATACTTGCTATAACTGGTTGTAGCTCCCTTCTGCAGTCAGCATGGCTGGTGTTGGAGAAGGCACTCGATTTAGAGTACAATGCTGGGGCATTGAGGAGTCCAAAGTAATGGTTTGGCTCCTTGTCCACAATCATGAGGAAAGACTCCTGCGGGGCAGTACCAGGGTACCCAATATAAAACGGAGGCCTGGAACAGTCTTGCTCGTGATCTCACCAGTGCCACTGGTGTTCCTCAGACTGGTGTGCAGGTCAGGCACCATTATTCTGACCTGAAGTGACTTAAGGAGGATCAACTGGACCAGTTGATCCAGGAATCGCATGTGATGCCTAATGCCCCAGTACTGAGTAAGTAGCCATTGTATTAAGTAGTTAAGAATTGCTATGCTTGTCTATACTATGGATAGGTATGTCTCAATATCACTGCATTTACTTCACAACTGCAGGTGTCCTGGCTATGAATCAGCAAGCCCATGAAGATAGGCTGCAAAGGCTGCATCATCAGGCAGGTTAGTAATTATTCTGCATGTACTGTTATATAAAATAAATGAGAGAGCCTTCAAAAAGTGTTTTAACCCAATAAATAAAGGTGTAATAATCCTTTAATAAATGTTTAATTCCCGGAGTGCGTCTGTGTCATTTTCTTTGATATGTTGTTGTACTGTTGCATTCTACAAATTGTAGTGTTGTATTAAGCAGTGTTAAACCACACTTGGGTAGGCCCAGATAACGTGGATGAAGGGAGTGCCAGTAGCTTTTATGCATATTTACAGCCCTCAACTGTTGGTTCATGCCCAGCATGTACAGGTTAATCTGGCACATGAGTAGCTTGGTATTGTGTTCCCCAGAAATGTCAGTGTGCTGCCAGAAATGTAGGGAGCTGTTAAAATATAACTGATATTTTCACCTGAACATATCTAGATAATTATATGAAAGTAGAGCTGTCAGTGTACCATCTTAGCAGTAGTGTGTGTGAGCAACTCTCAAAATATGTAGCAGTAACATCTGCATCTTAGACAGTTTGTATGTAAGATACAGCTCATGTATATAATGATCTAGCAAAATCCAATTGCACAATATAAGGACATTGGGTAGTGTAATAATACATGTAAGGGACATATAACTGCAGTTAATAGGAATGTAGTGAAAACTAGAAGGATATATAAGTTGTTAACTGAGCTATCTTTTTCCACCCTACTGTATGTGCATAAAAATTGCAATTCCACACCTCAATCGGTATGTCTAATCTCAAAACATTTGTTGGGACATATGTCCTATTGGTTTATAAATATTTGCATTCATTTCTATGCATGTGCCCTGTTAAAATACCACAATATTGGTAGCCTGCTGTCATCAATTCAACCTGCATACTGTTGTAATGTCCACTATTGTTCTATATATGCATGTGTTATGCTTGCTTTTCAACTGTTGAAAATCTGGTGTGTTGGGTTAATGGGAATACTTCTGCATGCTGTTATAACTAATTGGGAATGCTGTTGACTGTTACTAACCCATATCTTTATTAAACTCTCCAAAACATAGTTTGTATGGGAAGGCTGGTCCCAGCGGACCCACCTGTCCCACCTCAGCTGGCCATGACACCTGGCACCAGCAGGTTCGGTGCCCAGCCTGGGACCTCCTCCTCCGTTGGCCCTATGCCACCTTTGGGTGGAAGCACTGCAGGGGATGGATCTCGCCACCCCACATGCAAGCATGGGTGGAGGATGGCCACCTATCACCCTTCGAACAGTCCGGGCTGTGGTGCATAGAGAGATTGAACGTTCTATTGCAGAACCTCTACGCCAGTTTGAGGCATGAGTGGTGCAACTCCCAGGTCAGCCTGCCCCTCTTACACAGCCCCCAGCACAGCCACCCTCTGGGCTGTAAAGGTGCAGTGTTGACTGCCCATGGGTGGGGTCCTCAGTCCCACTGTTTCCATCTGGGGGCTCATGGGCTTGTGATTTCCAAACATCCCTCCCCATCAAAGGTGTTCACCCACCACATGTGTCATATACTGCCCCTGTATGCATCTTGTTTGTCTTGTCTGTTTACCTCCCCAACCTACCCCCCAAATAAACCTACTTCCCCTACCCCTCATTCCACTCTCACCTGAAAAAAGGGCAATCTGCTCCCAAACAAAAAAATTATGCCCCATCCATAGCTGCTGATTTTTCAGACATGTCCACTAGACAAATAAAATGTTACTTAATTGGCATTACAACATATTTTGTTGTCCTCACCCCTCTCTCAGGGGTTGAAGGTTTCATATCTACTTCCAAATTTATTCCATATGCACAGCTGTTGCTGTTAAAGAAATGGGCAGCTATGGACCTTTCCTACACCCGTCCTGCACATCCTGAGCTATTTTCCATACTGTCTTTCCCTCTTTGTGCCCCTTTTTCACCACTTTCCTATCTCCTCATTTTTCTTTTCTTTCAACGGGGGTTAGCTGGAGTAAGCACTATTAAGCAGTAGTTAGTGGGTTTGCGCGAGTTTGCGCTTGTTTGCGCTTAGCTAAGCATTGCTAAGCATTGCGCAAACCCGCTTACAACTGCTTAAAAGTGCCTTAGTCACTCTGTATGTGAGGGCCCTTGTTCTGCTCAGGAGCAAAATAAAACACCTCTGTCAGTCTCGACTCCCAGACCTTGTACACACAACACAACATGAAGTACCACTAAGCCATGATAGATATACATCAAGTTGGTACTTAAATAAATATATCATGCATCAGAATGAGTGAATGTAAAGGAAAAATAGGAATACCATACCACACAACTTGTTCTGTGGATGTTTACCAACAGTTGTTGTGGGATTACATTACATGATTGTGATAAGAGAAGCAGCCATTCTAGCAGGTAATAATGTTATAAAATCACTTTACAACCCCACACAGTATCACAGCAGGACAAACAATGAAATATCTGTTTAGGGCAGAGGCCATACCTCCCAACTGTCCCTAATTTTCAGGGATGTCCCTGATTTTGAAACAAATTTTAGCTCTGTCCCTCTGAATCCCTCCGAAAACTACTGACTTTGATCAGAAAGGTGATGAATTACACTTAATGAATAATGACAATAATTAAGAGTTAGACACTTCTTTTACTTCAGAAAATGTGTATTAATTCATATGCTCTGATTCTCTCAATGTCTCAACTTAATGGCACTAGTATTTTAAAGGTGTCCCTGACTGTCCCTGATTTTTCTTTACTTTTCCCTGAGTCTGTTCAAATATGTACCTGAGTGGTTGAGAGGTCTGGCAGAGGCAGAAACACAGAGGCATATCAGCCTTTCTGCTGTTACACACTGTGCAAATAGCTTTGGAAGGAGTTTCGGAAGCATACCCTTATGTAGGAATACAACACTGAAATACAAATGGATGTAGCCATGTACTGGTAGCAACCAACTGTAGGAATGCCATTGCTCTATTGCTGAAAAGACCTGTGTGGTGCACAGACAAAAATAACAAGCTATTCTCTGGCTATCATGTGGATAGGTCCACAGTTGGGAGTTATGCAGATAGACTATTTGCCTTGATAAACTAACATGTACACAGCAACCCTGTAAGTCCAGCAAGATAAAATCCACACAATACTACTTACGTTCTCTGTACTTCTGCAACCCTACCCAAATGTAGAATATACCTGTGTGTGCAGGGTCTACCAAGGAT
This sequence comes from Protopterus annectens, assembly GCF_019279795.1. NCBI lineage: Eukaryota > Metazoa > Chordata > Ceratodontiformes > Protopteridae > Protopterus > Protopterus annectens. Next base: position 374,416,273 of record NC_056726.1, on the reverse strand, counting down.
GTATGTAAGCATACTCACAGTACTGAAATGTGTCCAGTTTTTCTGAGCAGCTTGTGCTAATGTCAACACTAAAAAAGCACAAACTGTTTAGAACTGAGTAAATGAATATTCACAGTATAGCAGTTCACAAACAATTCTTGTGCCAAAGGAATACATCTCAATAACTAGCTTTGTATGGCAGTTAATTGTAAAAGTTGAAAAGAAAGTACATCTTTCCATGTATCCTGGGGTAGCATTTTGAGGGGTGAGTGCATTTCTACATTGACAAGTGGGTACTGGAAGCAGCAACATTAGGTCTGAGTACAAAATGTAAATCTCTGGCTACACCTCTGGCTTCTGATATAAGAACTATACCAACCTTCTGTCGTAAACAATGATGTCCACAGCAAACAAGGATGATCTCCATCTTGGAAAGCTGAAAGGGCCACTCCTACATGAGTTAGCAATTTATAGTACTGGGTTGCTATGACAGTGAGTACTGCAATTACTGCAATTACTACACAGCAGGCTGCATGCAATTAGCAAATGGTGGCCACTAATTAGTGCAGAGGCCATCACATGCTCATGTGCAAATTCCTACAAAAGCAGGCTGCAATCTCTGCCAACAAACTCAATCACTCTATTGCAGAGACTGACAGAGAGAGAGAGAGATAGAGATAGAGAGAGAGAGAGAGAGAGAGAGAGACAGAGAAAAGGAAAAAGAAAAAGAAATATTATGAAATCATACAAAGGAAAGGTATGTGACACATATGTATTTACTGGCATGTAGTAGATGTTATTGAAGAATAGTCTACATAATGTGAACCATTCATATGTGGCAGCAGTAGTTATTTATGCACAGATGTTCTGCTTAACTACTGCTATGGACAATACTGTGTGTACCTGTGGGCAGTGGGACATACCTGTGAAATGTGTAGCTCAGCATTAAATGTCAAAGATCTGATCCATGTTATCTGTGTTCTGTACAGTAGTGTGGCCAATGACTGTTGGGGAGATTAGTGCTGACATTATATAAACATGGGTGTGACAGAACAACACGTGCATGATTGCCATATTAAAGTGTAGCTTAGCATTGGCAACTGCTGTAGCAGTCTAGTATGGTTATCTAGCATCTGTAGCCATATATACCCCCCCTAATGTTAGTGTGTGTTCATATGTGACACCTGTTTGTGTTGCAGCAAGGCCCAACAGTTCAGCTGTGAGGTCCAGGGACTTACAACAGTGTGGACCTTGTGTGTGTATGCTACACACATACGGGGAAATATATATGTGTCATATATATTCACATCTGTATATGTGCATAGGGCAGGGGATATATTGCAACTGTTTGTGAAGGGTGGAGATATATATGTTAGTGAAGGTTAGTATGCGCATATTTGTATGTAGGTTTTAGTGTGTGACAAACAGGATAGCATACAGTGCTGGTATATGATATGTGGTGGTTAAACAGTGAGGGTGGTTTGTTAAGTTTGCAATGTTGAAGCCAGTGAGGCCTGCTAAAGCTACCTGGGCTGTGAACACTTTCAATGTGTTTATCACAAGACTGTGCAATATTATTACATTACTGTACACCTCACATCCTTTGTATAATTGATATTCTCACTATGAAAGGTGAAATGTATATGTGCCTACATATATATGTATATGTACACCAATGGATGTGTATATGTATGTATATATATATATATATATATATATATATATATATATATATATAGTTATATATACTCATACACACCTGCATCTACTTGTTGCAATAGATTCTCTGTACTGTTGACTGACTGTGATGGCCAATATGTTTGTGAATATGTCAAAGATATGTATCTGTGGGATATCTTAGTGGGAAACTGTTTATGTCATGGTATTATGGGTCCTTGCTTTGATCCTAGCAAAAGCTGTGCATTCTGTTGCTAGGCAGAACAAGTGCTACTGCATACAGTGTGATTAAGTCCCTTGGTTTTAACTAGGGTGTGTCATTGGAGGCTAAAGCACTACATCTATGATTATTGATTGGTACCAATGTTGAATCCAAATCCTGTGTGTACTGTAGTACTACTTGAAGCTCTGGGCCTGTACAGCAAAGTATGGTGTATGCCCACATTGCTTGCATCCACTGTTTTGTGTGGTCCCTGTATTCATCACAGATTACATTTCTCAAGATTAAGGTTGTGTAAGTACTGACACACAGTACTGTATAATACACACTGAAAGCTTATCTGGGTTGTCATACCTTTGTGTCCTGTAATTATGTCTGATGTGTGTGTGGTTATGTCTGTAACATGTCCTTTGACATATGTGTGGTAAAACATATAACTGCATATCTAGCAACATTCATAGTGTACTACAGCAGTATGTGACCTATATTCCCAATTGTGCACATATTTTGGCCATGGGTTTGCCATTAACAAGTTGTGTGGTATAATAGTAATACATTTGCTGGACCTTACACTCATTGTGATGGATGATATATTACTTTGCACATCAGCTTGATGTATATCTGCTGTGGCTAGGTGGTGCATCGTGTTGCATACAGTGTGCCAGGTACTCTTGTATAGTCTTATATAGTGATTTTATTTTGTTGCTGTGCAGAACACGGTTAATTAGATAGAGAGTGAGCAAGGCACTTTCAAGCAGCTGTGGGGTGAGCAGTGATAAGTGTCAGTTAAAGTGTTTCACTCTCGGTTAACTAATAGGTTGTTATATATGGCAGTTCAGTGATATCTGTACTGTATAATTTTAAATGTGCCATATAACTTGCTCAGACATATTTTTGTAGTTATGTCTTTCAGGGATCATGGCACATCACAGTAGTGCTGAAGATGATATAATTACTAGCAGTATGATTCAGCACTACCGTCTCATGTTCTCACGAATCAGCCAGGACCAGCAGGAGTGTACTGCAATGTGGCAAGATGTTGTCCGCAGGGTAAATGAGGTAGGCCTGCATAACTGGACATATGAGCAGGTACCCACCACTTCAGTGATCTTCTCAGACATGTCCGTCAGTGTGCTGCTGATGTGTGGAGACAACAGCTTGCAACAGGAGGTGGTGTTAATATCCATCCCCCCCTCACCAGAGTGGAGGAGCTGCTACTGAGCCTGGTGGCACCTGCCCAACAACAACAGCAGCAGACATACACCATGATGGAGGTTGAAGCCACCCAGCAAGCACAAATGGAGCATGCAGGTAACATGGCATATCTGTAGACTACTGTTATCTTTCTACCACATGCATGTTGCAGGCTATCATGGAGGCACAGACACAAATGGAGCAGTACACCAGACAGGGACTAAGGGCACAGAGGGCTCATAACACCTCTGTAAATGACAGTATCCATGACCTAGCAGGTGCCATACGTAACTACACTGAGGTCATTGATAGACATTGGGGTGAGACATTGGATGTCTTCCACAATGTCATGTCCATGTGTCAGGACAGTGCGGGATGGTTGAGACGTCAACGTGAATGTATGCCAGCAACATCAGCAGCTGGAGGTCACTGTGGACATCCAGCAAGTCACAGCCACTCCTGTAGTGCCAGTACCAGCCCCAGCAATGTTGGGGGGGCTGTCCATAGACCATCCTAAAAGACCACGTGCACGTGGCTCTGGCCAGTCCCAGCAGGGACCTGGGTCCAGTGGACATATGTCAACCTCTTCGGATAGTGCCCAGTCTGGATTAGTACCTGATACTGTCTGTAGTACCCCTGCCAGGCACAGGTTCCATATCCGTGGTCAGAGATGGTGATCTGTAAAGCCTGCCAGGTACAGTCTGTAGCTGTCTCACAAATCCCCGTATATGGCAGCCACATGGTGGAACTATGTGCATGCAGACACACACACATAAAACAGAAACCTAGGGCAAACACATACCTGCACACATTACATCAACATTGGCCTATAACAGTACTCATGGCCCTCACACACACACTCACACACACATGTCAACTGTAGGGCTCAGTGTAGGTCTCTGGAAAACCAACAACACACCCTGTGCATATGATGACACCTGTGCCACCTCCTGTCATCTGTAACACTGATGCAGGAACAGGCTAACATGGTTCCGATGCACAGGGTGACCTTAATAAAGTATAGCAATGGTTGGATGTGTAGCATGTTGTCAGCAGTAAAGTGTAATGATATCTTTGAAGGTGTAGCTGAGCAGGCATGATGCATTAAAGCTGTAATTAGCAATGTTGTATTGTTTCACCAGTGTTTATTCCAATTGTGTTTTGTTTGCCCATGTGCCACTTGGCTGATGTGTGTAGTTGTGTCAGCATGCGTTATACAGTGGACAGTAAGTGTGGGGTGTGTGCAGCACAGGTTTGCAGGTGAGCATTTGTGAACATGATGGAGGCACACTGTCTGCATGTACATGCATATTGGACACATGGGCAGGGTGACATGCCCTGTATTTGCCAGTGTTAACACTCCATAATTTCTATTGGTGGCCAGTATGCATTGTACTACACACATTTTGGAACTTGAGTACGCATGTGTGTGTATGACACGGGTTGACACTGTGCTGTGGGTGATGCTGTTGTTGCTATCTGTCATTGGTTTGCATTACTAAGGTTAACACTGTCCCAGCTGCATAATCCTTTAGTAATGCACACTGTTCACCTACAGGGTTGCATGGACCATGCTATCACAGACACAAGAAATTCTCATTTATACAGTAAAAGTGCATTAGTCTCATGGAGCCCTGCCATAAACTAAATATATAATAGAAGGCATGAAGTTGTACCAAAAAAGGGTTACATACCAAGAAGGGATAACCTCTCTGGTCAGTATCATTAGGAAAATACAATCCCTCACTAAACATACAAGGCAAGCTTCAAAATACAAAATGGCAAGGATTCCAAAGACAACACTAAAGCTTTCTTTAGTGTTGTTTATAATCTACAGGGGAAATCTCAGATCAGGTCACAGTTAATGTAAATGGTCACAAAGTACACTTATCTGACTGACATTAGCAATTCCTTGTCAGACAGTTTGAATGCGGATTTCACCACCCTGTCATTACACAAGGGCCACATTTCCAGACCTGAATAATGTAAAACCTGATGATTCAGACACTCTAGTTAAAACATCTCTTTACCAAAGTCCAAACCACAGTGGCAATGGTACTGGACAGTGTCCCTGGCTGTGTCATACACAAGCTGACATATGAAGTCACCACTCACCTAAACACTCTGTCCAGATGCAGCCTCTATACAGGTTACTTACTTTTGGAATGACACATGGTAATGGTATTCACAGTCCACAAGGGTTGAGGTACAACGTCTTCTTCTTCTTCTCCTTTTGGATGCTCCCATTAGGGGTCACCACAGTAGATCATCTGTTTCCATTTCTTCATGCTCTCTGCATCTTGCGCTGTCACACCATCCACCTGCATATTCTCTCTCACCACAGCCATAAACCTCATTTTAGGCATTCCTCTTTTCCTGTTACCTGTTGGCTTCATCCTTAGCATCTATTTCACAATATACTCTGCATCCCTCTTCAGCACATGTACAAACCAACTTAATCCTGCCTATTTGGCTTGGTCTACTAACCTTCAAACCTGGCCTGACCCTCTAATATACTTATTCTTAAACCTGTCCACCCTCGTCACACCCAGTGCAAATGTTAACATAAATTGATTAAGGGTAGAACTACAACAGGTCCTGGAAACTCTCACCCTATAAGCCAGACAAATGTTATCTGGAAGGCTGTGGAGCACAGCATTATAGAACTCATTAACAGAGACATTATGAACCTGCAAACACTGCACCATACCCACTTAGGTTCTCTAAAGGCCAGATCATGGCTCCTACACCTAGTAGACTTCAAGCCAGTTAACAAGGCTATAGGTGAGGGAGGGGAGGTCAACATAGTCAAGCTATAGTTCACCAGCAATTCATACCCATCCCACATTCTGGTATTATACATAACCTCAACAGACTGACCATAAACGATTGTTAGATGATGGCTTGACAACTGACGCACAGATGTAGGACACACAGTAACATTTGCAGCCTCCATGTACTATTCTATGCCAGTAACAAGTGGTATTGACCTGCACTCAGTCCTGGGACCACTCCTGTTTGGCATATAGCTTTCTTAGGTACAAGCAAACACAGTAGGGATATGTCTGCTCACGTTTGATGAAAATGCATACTGTGGGCTATACTTTATTCTTCAGATGACACACACATCCTCCAAAAGGGTATCATAAAGACAGATACCTGGTGTCAAAATCATGCTGTAAAGCTATAAGCCAAAGAAAGCATAGTTATCCACTTTCAGAAAACAAAGTATCCCCAGAGTACCACATAGGTAGTAGCCCCCAAAATGTGGAACAGTTACTAATGTATACATACAGCCATGTGTTTAGTCATCTCTCCTTTGATAATCACATTACCAAAGGGTTTTGGAAATCCCTCTGTGGAGCACATAAGCAATAAAGGGTTTGCATGCAGATCCACAGAGGTTGTTGCACATCTATGATGATTAGTCATCTTTGCCAGACTTTGCTTGCTTTGGATCAGGTTTCAAATATACCTCAAACATAAACCCTCACTCACACTCTTCAATTGAAACCGTGATGAGTGGATGTGAAACAGAAGACGTAGCTCAGGGATCACTGCAGTGGCTAAACTTGTCACAAGCATACAGAAGTGACCTAAGGTCTGGAAAGCGCCAGCATGCTCTGGCAAAGATAACAGATGCGTTCATGGAAAAAGCAGAGCACCCACCTCTGAAATAATTGAGGTCACATGTATGTATATGGATTTGCCCCACAGCTACCTTACATGTGTAATGCACATACAGTTGTCATTGTGATATGTCATAGACTAGAAAAATCAAAACCCACTCCACATTGACCAACGGTGTCACACGCCTGGAGCACACACATACACAGCAAGTGCGACAGTCAAACTCCTTCTTAACTACATTATGATACTACAGCAGTATGCATTTACATGACATGCTATACACATTACTGGGATTTCACCTTTCCACAGGTATATTTGTAGGATGGTGACATCATCAGATTTGTCAAAGATGAGTATACCACTTTTAAGGGGTGTGAGTATTCTCCAAAAAGGTTGCTCCGCCCCAGGAAAACACACACACACAGTTGGCAAGTGCAGGATTCAAACCCCTACCTAACTACAGCAGTACACATTTACACAACGCGCTATACACATTACTGCGATTTCATCTTTCCACAGGTATATTTGTAGAGTGGTGACATCATCAGACCTGTCAAAGATGAGTATACCACTTTTAAGTGGTGTGAGTATTCTCCAAAAAGGTTGCTCCTCCCCAGGGAGACACATACAGTTGGCAAGTGCAGGATTCAAACCCCTACCTACCTAGATTATAATACTACAACAGTACACATTTACACGACGTGCGATACACATTACTGGGATTTCATATTTCCACAAGTATATTTGTAGGATGGTGACATCATCAGACTTGACAAAGATGAGTATACCACTTTTAAGGTGTGTGAGTAGTCTCCAAAAAGGTTGCTCCTCCCCGGGAAGACACACACACGCTGTTGACAAGTATAGGATTCCAATCCCTACACAATTACATTATGATAATGCAGCAGTATGCATTTACACAACACGCTATACACATTACTGGGATTTCATCTTTCCACAGGTGTATTTGTAGGATGGTGACATCATCAGACTTGTCAAAGATGAGTATATCACTTTTAAGGGGTGTGAGCATTCTCCAAAAGGGTGCTCCTCCCCAGGGAGACACACAGAGTTGGCAAGTGCAGGATTCAAACCCCCTACCTAATGGCATACTATAGCAGCATGCATTTACACATCACACTATACACATTACTGGGATTTGATCTTTCCACAGGTATATTTGTAGGATAGTGACATCATCAGACTTGTCAAAGATGAGTACACCACTTTTAAGGGGTGTGAATTTTCTCCAAAAAAGTTGCTCTTCCCCAGGGAGACACACACAATTGGCAAGGGGAGGATTCAAACCCCTACTTATCTACATTATGATACCACAACAGTATACATTTACATGATGTACTATACACATTACTGGGATTTCATCTTTCCACAGGTATATTTGTAGGATGGTGACATCATCAGACTTGACAAAGATGAGTATACCACTTTTAAGGGGTGTGAGTAGTCTCCAAAAAGGTTGCTCCAACCCAGGGAGACACACACACTCATACAGGATTCAAACCCCTACCTAACTACATTGTGATACTACAACAGTATGCATTTACATGACATACTTTACACATCACTGGGATTTTACCTTTCCACGGATATATTTGTAGGATGGTGACATCATCAGACTTGACAAAGATGAGTATACCACTTTTAAGGTGTGTGAGTTGTCTCCAAAAAGGTTGCTCTCTCCCCAGGGAGAGACAGACAGACAGACACACACACACACACACACACACACACACACACACACACACACACACACTTGGCAAGTGCGGTGTACTTAATCCAAACTAAGTACGTCTTTACACTTCAGCAAGCAATATGGAGTTACAGGGTGCAATACAGACATTACTTGCTGACAGTTTGCACAAAGGTTTTTTTCACATTTGCTAACCTCAGCAGGCTTATCATACTAGGTGTATTGTGAGTGTATTGCATGCATAGGCCATGACTATTTCATATATGGGTTGATGCACCACATGCTGGCACACACAGGGTCAAACCAGTGGCTAAGCTCTGTCAACCCAATACTGGATAATACAGTCAGGAGGAGTAGGGTCATACAGCCACAACACCAACTGTCTCACATAGACCTACAATATAAGCACCAGCAAAACACACACATAAATACACATTACCATACTCGGAGAATACAAATATTAATCTGAAAAAGAGAGAGTGTCCTCCTAAGCAGCAAGCAAGCGACATGCATCTCCAAGCACACGCCAGAAAACACATAATACATCAAAGCAGTGTGCCTCACAACAGGCCCTAAGGCAAAACAACATACCCAACACACTAGTAATAGGTGACTTCCTAGTCAAGCACAAAGATGTTCCACTCACTTGGCTGGACAAGGGGAAGGTTACTGTCAGTTGTCTGTCAGGTGCTATGATCCACTACATAACACAAGCAATTACATCACTCCAGAACAGGTACCTATATGACGTGTTCTTTGTACATGTCAGTGTGAATGATCTGAGACATACCTCCCAGGACAACATGACAAGAGATATATATTAGCGCTATGATCATGTAGCCCAGGCTGGTATGACCCTGACCTTGAATAGCATCTTACCTTCACCTACATGGTACTGCAATATAACAGAAAGACAATAAATTTCAACAATTGGCTGAGCTTTTGGTGTCATTCAAAGGGGATCCAGTCTCTGTCCACCTGTGATGACATGATAGACAAGCTTTGTTGCTTCACTACAGATGGTTTGCACCTGTCGCCCCTATGCTTCTGAATACTGGCCAAGGCTCTTGCTGTCCCCATATTACCTTTTTTAGGCAAGGCTCAAAGATTCATAGGTTCATAGGTTCATAGGTAGTTACTAGGCTATCGGCCCTGGGGCCTATACAAGCCCAGCCAAAAAGGTACCCTGGCTTTTTCCACCCAAGAAATTTATTTTCCTATGCCACTGTCGAGTAGAGACACAGAAGTGATCCCCAGGGTGAATTTCCTATTTCCCATCCAATCATCAAGATTTTTCTTGAAGAGTGCTAATGAGAAGCTTTGTTTGATATAGATAGGTAGTTTATTCCGGAGTATGGGAAGTCTCTGGGACAGGAATCTATCCCTCCAGCATGTTCTGTTTATTGTGGTGACAAGGTTTAGGTCCCTAGAGCGTGTAGGTTCATAGGTATGTACTAGGCTGTCTACCCAAGGGCATTTATAAGCCTAGCCAGAATGTGTTGGCTTTCGCCTCTCTTTTAAATTAGTTTCCTGGGCCTCTGTGTAGCAGGGCCACTGAAGTGATCCCAGGGGTAAATTTACAATTTCCCATCCATTCATCAAGATTCCTCTTGAAGAGAGTCAGCAAGGAGCTCTGCCTAACATCAACTGGAATTCTATTCCAGAGCAAGGGAAGTCTCTGGGACAGAAATGTATCCCTCCAGCACATCCTGTTTATTGCTTTGCTGAGGTTTAATTCACTGGAGCGTGTGACTCTAAGAGATTTTTTTTTTGAGGTGGAGCATGTCCATCAATTCCAGGTTGGACATGGCCTTATACGTCAGGCATAGATCACCTCTGAGCAGGCAGTAAGCAACCGAGTAGAGCTGGAGTTTCTTTAGTTGAGCTGCATAGGGCATCTCTTTGAGGCCCATGATCTTCTTGGTGAGGTACTTCTGTGGTCTTACCAGCTGTTGCATGTTCCAATTAAGGTACATACCAAATGGGGCATTGTACTCTATTATGGGCCTAATGAGTGATGAGTAGAGGGGCACAATGACCTCTCTTGATCTAGAGGTGAACCCTTTCGTGATTAGGTGGGCTACATATAAGGAATTTCTAACCACTTTGGCAATGTGATTATTAAAGGAGAGGTTACTATCTACCTGGGTCCCCAGGTCCCTAATTACATTTTCCGTACCTAGTGGATTACCACCTATGTGGTAATTCGTGGGCACTTTGTTTTTTCCAAAGGGGATGACTATGCATTTTTTGGGATTCAGCTTGAGGCCATGGTTTGGACACCAGGTTTCTGTCTCTGTAAGACCCTTCTGGAGGATGTCTGTGTCAGCCAGAGAGTTGATTATGGGCCCCAGTTTGCAGTCATCTGTGAACTTGGTCAGCCATAGTCCTCCCGTGCTTGCCTGTACCTCAGAGAAGTATATACTGAACAGGAGGGGTCCCAGGACCGAGACCTCTGGGATGCCACTTGTGACTAGTTTAGAGTCAGACATCGCACCCGCAACTGTGACCATGTGTGTTCTATCCGTGAGCCAGTTAGCCACCCATCTCATGACATAGGGGTTAATGTTCAAGCTGGTAAGCTTGTCTATGATGCCAGAGTGGGGAATGGTGTTAAAGGCCTTAGTGAGGTCCAGGTAGGCTGTGTGGACTACCTTCCCTTCACCTATGACCTTGGTAACTGTTTCAAAGAAGTCAATTAGGTTTAGGAGGCAGGATCTGCCTTTAACAAAGCCAAATTGGGTAGGGTCCAGTGTCTGGAGGTTCCCAATGCCTCTGTTTATGAGTTCCATGATAATTTGCTCCATAGCTTTGCAGACCAGGCTGATCAGGCTTATAGGGCGATAGTTCCAAGGTTCTGTTGTGGCACCACCTTTGTGGAGTGGGATGACTGTTGCTGTATGCCATTCTTTGGGTACACAGCCTGTGGTAAGGTTGAGTCTGAATAGTGAATTTAGGTGAGGTTTTCGTTCCTTTTGGAGCTCGTGTAAGATGCAGCCTGGGACACCATCCAGTCCCATTGATGCTGTGTTCTTAGCTTTAGAGAGGGCTGTTTTTACCTGCATGTCCATGATGTCTGGGGCTCTGCATTCTTCTGGGATGGACATGGGCCCTTTTGGGGGTGGGGGGTGAAGTTTTCATTAAACTTGTACACCAGGATGTTGGCAATGTCAGTTGGTTCAGTGTTTTTTTTGCCATTTTGCAGTAGTTCAAAGCATATCTGAGAGATGTCACCTAAATGTTTGATATAGATAAAGAAGGCTTTATGGTTATCTTTAGATTCCTTGGCAATTTTTCTTTAGAAACTGGCCTTGGATGATTTTATGAGCGATCGCAGTTTTTTGCTAATAATGATCAGTGATGCCTCTCCTTTTTGGAATTTTGCTCTATCATGTAGTAGTTTCCTCCTTCTGTTGTATAGCTTATTTATGGCCAAGGACCACCAGACTGGTTTCCTCTTTTTGGAGGAGTGAGTCTTGGTTTTACTTGGGATGACTCAATCCATGCATCCCTGTAGATGCTCGTAGAATGCACTTGTAAAGAATTTGGCGGATTGGATAGCATTATCCTGTAGCAAGGGGGCTTTGAAACTTTCCACTTCGGTCTTGAGAAGTGTGAAGTTTGCTTTTGAAAGGTTTTTCACAGTGGTTTCCTTTACTGGGGGTGGGGTTGGGATGTGGATGTCCAGTGTGATTACTTTATGATCTGATGTTACCAGCAAGGGGTTTACCTCTGATGTGGAACACTGATCCCCCATGTTGGTGATGATCAGGTCCAGTATGTTGTCACCTCTAGTGGGCATGGTGACCAGCTGTTCCAGGGCATTTGAGTTTATAAACTCTAGGAAGCATTGGGCAAAGGAGTTTGTACTTGAGTAATTCTCCCAGTCAATGTTTGGGTAGTTGAAATCTCCTAATATCATGGCGTTTGGTAGGACCTTTATATTTTCCAGTGTTCTCAGGAATGCTGAGTGAGGGTCCTGAGACAAGGTAGGTGATCTGTAGCACGCTACGATCTGATAAGCAACTTTGCCCACTGTTAGTTGCACTTGGATGGTCTCCGAGGCCTCGTGCTGTGCCACTAACCTGGAGGTGTGGGTATCCTTTATGAAAATGGATACACCCCCTCCTTTTGTATTTCAGTCCAGGTTTTGGGGCTGTGTTTGACATAGCTTTGTATGTTAGGCAGAGATCACCTCTGAGTGGGCGATATGCGACAGAGTAAAGCTGGAGTGTTTTGAGACGGTCTGTGTAGGGCATGTATTTGAGGCCACTAATCCTCTTTGTGAGGTATTTCTGCAGGCTTTCCAGTTGTTGTAGATGTCTTGTGAGGTACATACCAAAAGGGGCATTGTACTCTATTATGGATCTAATGAGTGATGAGTAGAGGGAAACAATGACCTCTTTTTTTCTGCATGAGAAACATTTTGTGATGAGGTGTGCCATGTAGAAGGATTTCTTGACTTCTGTGGTGATGTGATTATCAAAGAAGAGTCTACTGGCCACCTGTGTCCCAAGGTCTCTTATCACACTTTCAGTGTTAAGTATACTACCGCCTATGTTGTAGTTCATGGGTACAGAGTTTTTACCAAAGGGGATGACAATGCACTTTTTGGCATTGAACTTGAGGCCATGTGTCAAAGGAAAAATATACTTTAAAAATGATAAAAACACGGTAGTTTCAGGTTAAGGCACTTTAATCTTGCAGCAAGGAGACAAAAACGTGCTAATACAGAGTTTGTTTGACTAGAAACAGGAAATACTTTCATTTTTATACACTTTCTAATAAGACATTGCCAACCAAGCTGACGTAACAAATCACAAGTCTTTTCATCATCATTTATTAACAATTAGTCTCATGAATTTCTGCTGATTTATCAATTTTTGTGAGAAACTTCCTAAGGAAAACAACGTGGCCTTGGTTACCACCAGTTAGATACATGCAATGCTACCATTCAAGGTACTATGGTTAATTCAAGCACAAAGCTAGCAGTTCATTTCTCTAATAATCCTTTGTCTACATTATCTTTAAGCTACTGCAGCTGTACATGTTCTCATACTTCGAACAGAGCTGATTGTTTAGAATCATTACATTTACAGGATATAGCATTGTTCATTCATTCTCTCCTGACCTAGCAGATAAGCACCTGCTTCTCAAGTACATTTCCAAAAGGCATAAACATGAATATTGCTGTGCTAGCAATTACTAGGTCAGAGGGCATCTTGCAAGTTTCAGAAAGCACACTGCAGTTTCAAAAAGCATCTTTTCAGTCTCATATGAAACTCAATTTATATATAAAACAGTGCATATAAAATAGAATGAAAAATGCGTGAACTCATTTAGCTTCTAATTAGCATTAAGCATACACACATTAATACATATTTTTCTGACATTTCCCCCCTGTTAATACTTTTTAATTCTATTTTCAAAAGAATAAACAGTTTGCTTCTTTTCCTAACCTCTTCCATTCAGGATTTGCAGTTAAGAAAGTCATTCAGTTTAAACTTTATGAAAGTGTTTCACATTCTAGCAGCTCTTCAAATTCAGTACTCTGATACATAGTCTCAGAAACTGATATATCTATAAATTCTTTGATTAATTTCTTCATGCAGGGGATTCCACAACAAACACAAACTCCTATCAGGAGTAATCCCACACCAATGGCAATCAAGATGTTCATTAGGATGGAACCCCACCCCCCAAACAAATTCTGGAAAAAGTCCGTCAGAGGGTTTGGGCCTGGTTTGGTCATGGCCGACACTTGCTGAATCACCTCAAGGTGGTCATTAATTTCATGCTGATGATCTGGTATAAACGCACAGCATTCTTCTTTGATTAAAGCGCACATTCCACCCCTCTCCGCTAGGGTGAAGTCAAGAGCCATTCGGTTCTGGAGCACTACAGTTCTCATAGCATTCAGTTCATCAGTTATCAGTTCAAGAGCAGAGAAAGTTGCATTACTCATCACTTCGAGAGGTTTAGACAGTTTTCACAGCATCTCGAATCAATTTAACTGCACCATATGCAGGTAATATGACTGCCCACGATATGACAGTGTCACTCAAGTCCATGTGCGTAAGTTTGGTACCCACAGTATGATGGTCTTTCCAGCCTGCCTCGATCTGTCCCATTGGATTATCAGGCTTTTTAACAGTTTTCTTGGTCACATCTCGGGTATTTCAAATATTTCCCTGAGGCAAGACTGCAGTGTGTCGTATGGCCGGGACCAGGTTCCCCAAAAAACAACTGCCGGACCAATTCTCAGGTAACCATTTATATGCTTTTTTACCACACACAAAATAACAATCCTTTACTTTAGTAGTTACTTTGTTACAAAATGACTACCCTGCATGAAACATTTTCCTATCTATTACAGATAACTGTTTAAAAAGTACAGGATTACGTTGCACTTGATCAAGAGTCTTATGCATGGATTTAAGAAATGAGTCATAATCTGAACTGCAAGTTTCACCCAGATTGTTTGCTTTGGTATAACATTTATATTGTACAGTCACATTACACTTGCTCCAACCTACTTGTATTGTGTTGTTCTTGTAGAAACATACAATTCCCTTTTGTGTCACAGGCAAATACAGTGCTACCTTATCATATGCTTTAATAGATACTGTGTCAAAAAACAGATTTTCCCAGGTCTCATTGACCCCTAGGGGGATAGCAGTCATTAATAACCCCCCCGTATGCTGTTGGTATGGCTGTGCAGATCCAGCAGTTCGAAACATTAAAAGTCTCAGCATACATGTGTAATTGCTTGATAAGTGTTGAAGTTCGGGTGCCAGTCTATGTTTGGCTCATCTCGTTTAATTAGTTCAACTTTTGTGGCAGGAAAAAGGAAAGGCCACAACAAAAAGAACAATGTTATTAGCATAGCTATCAAAATAACCATGCAAGTTTTCTGAGGTTGTTCAATGTCTCTATTCGCTCTATACCTGGTCATTTTGTTCTCGTTGTACAATAGTAACAAGGTTTTTGTCCAGTTCAAAGTTCTTAACCAGTTTACAGTGTGTCACATTAATCCAGGATGCTCACTCCGCGATTTTGACTGCAGCGGGTGTCGACAGTAGTACCTGGTACGGCCTTTCCCACTTCGGAGAACTCCAATTTTTTCTCTTCATTATCTTCACCCAGACCCAGGTGCCTGGGGCTACCATTGCTTCCAATTTCGTTTGCTCTTTATCTGAAACAGAATTTAACTGCAAAAGTTTGTTATTCAAAAATCGCCTCATATACCCTGCAAGTGAACTGTCAGCCTCCTGCTCTGCAGACATGAGAGGTTTCCATTGAGGTGTATAATATGCCCTCCCAAACAAAACTTCAAAAGGAGTCAATCCTTTTGCATTTGGAACAGTTCTCATGCTTAACAGTGTCAGAGGTAAACGGTGCACCCAGTTCTTTTGTGTCTCATAGGTTTATAGGTTCATAGGTTCGTACTAGGCTATCTGCCCTAGGGCATTTATAAGCCTAGCCAGAGTGTGTGTGGCTTACTCCACCCCGTAGGATGAGAATACTATGCCCATTTAGGGTTTAGTTTACTGTGCCTCTGTCTAGTAGTGACACAGAGATGACCCCCAGGGTAAACCTACGATCTCCCAGGGGCGGCCCGTGCTATTGGACTGCCGGACTGCAGCCCCCTCAAATAAAAAAAAATAAAAAATAGAAAAAAAAATGTTTTTAAATTTCGCGGACTTCGCACATGCGCAGTAGTCCCGACTACTGCGCATGCTCCTGGCAGTCCGGCAGTCCCCATAGGGGGACACAAGGAGACGTCTGGGAGAATATGTCGGGGCCAGACTGCAACAGCAGCAGTCAGGATGTACAGAACAGTCTCGGGAAGGGGATTTTGAATGCAGAGGTCTCGCAGGCAGGACGTTAGCTGGATGGATATTATGGAGAACGGACAGGACAGGTAAGTGTATGGTACTTGATTGAATATACGGTGTGTGCTTGTATTTACTATCTGAAGTGTGTGGTGCTTGCTTTTTATACTTGAAAGTGTGTGTGTGTGTAAATGCCCCAGGTGCTCATGGTGGTATGGTAGGGAATACCTCAGGCTTGAACCCTGTACCCTGTATGCAGGTGTTAAAGACTTGAGTTCCCTACCCACTACCATTTGTAAAATAAATTGCAGATTTTTGCCTCATATTTGATCTGATCTGTTCCTCATAATATCTGTGGTTTGTAAATGTTTTAATGCTTGATATTTGATGGTGTAGTAGTAGTATTGTTGCCTCACAGCTGCAGGTTCTCAGGTTTGATTCTTGGCTGGGGTTCCTTCTTTGTGGGGTCTGTATCTTCTCCCTGTGTTTGTGTGGGTTTGCTTTTGTGTCCTCCCATGTTACAAAGACATGTCTGCATTATTTCTTCCTGGGCCTCTGCTGAAAATTGTTTTTTTGTTCCAAGTCAGACTGTCCTGATTAACAAATGTTAAATAAAATTGACAGGCATTTGAATTTCAGACTTCAGGTTTCTGAATGTTTAATTCCTTGCATATTTGATGGTGCAGTGGTAGTATTGTTGTCTCACAGCTATAGGTTTTCTGGTTTGATTCTTGGTTGGGGTGGCTTCTGTGTGGAGTCTGCATCTCCTCCCTGTGTTTGTGTGGATTTGTTCTGGTGCCCTGCCATTTTACAAAGACGTGTCTGCAGTATTAATCCCTGCGTCTCTGCTGAAAATTGGTTTTGTTCTGTCCGCAGTAAAATTGACAGGCATTTGAATTTCAGACTTCAGGTTTCTGAATGTTTAATCCCTTGCATAATTGATGGTGCAGTGATAGTATTGTTGCCTCACAGCTATAGGTTTTCCGGTTTGATTCTTGGTTGGGGTGGCTTCTGTGTGGAGTCTGCATCTCCTCCCTGTGTTTGTGTGGATTTGCTCTGGTGCCCTGCCATTTTACAAAGACGTGTCTGCAGTTTTAATCCCTGCGTGTCTGCTGAAAATTGTTTTTGTTCTGTCCGCAGTAAAATTGACAGGCATTTGAATTTCAGACTTCAGGTTTCTGAATGTTTAATTCCTTGCATATTTGATGGTGCAGTGGTAGTATTGTTGCCTCACAGCTATAGGTTTTCTGGTTTGATTCTTGGTTGGGGTGGCTTCTGTGTGGAGTCTGCATCTCCTCCCTATGTTTGTGTGGATTTGCTCTGGTGCCCTGCCATTTTACAAAGACGTGTCTGCAGTATTAATCCCTGCGTCTCTGCTGAAAATTGGTTTTGTTCTGTCCGCAGTAAAATTGACAGGCATTTGAATTTCAGACTTCAGGTTTCTGAATGTTTAATTCCTTGCATAAGTGATGGTGCAGTGGTAGTATTGTTGTCTCACAGCTATAGGTTTTCTGGTTTGATTCTTGGTTGGGGTGGCTTCTGTGTGGAGTCTGCATCTTCTCCCTGTGTTTGTGTGGATTTGCTCCGGTGCCCTGCCATTTTACAAAGACGTGTCTGCAGTATTAATCCCTGTGTCTCTGCTGAAAATTGTTTTTGTTCTGTCCGCAGTAAAATTGACCGGCATTTGAATTTCAAACTTCATGTTCTTCAGAATATGTAGTAGCACAACCTTTTTTCTAGCAATTTTCTAAGTTTATAAGATGAATATTTTAAATTTGTCCCTATTTTTGGGACTGTATTCCCCCATTATTGGCTTCGTCCAGGTTTTTGTGCTAAGGTTGACAGCTATGGCAAGAACTGAATTCACTGAATATGTTTGAGGGCTGTATTCCCTCATTACTGGGTTTGTCCAGGTGTTTTGTACCAAGAGGTTGACAGCTATGGTGAGAACTGAATTCACTAAATGATAGCCATTTAAGTTTCAGTCTTCCTCTCTTTTACAAAGCAGCTGATGTGGCGTAGTGGTATGTTACTCTGACTGTTTTTTGCTCAGGGACCTTGGCAGTAAAATATATGGTGGCAACACAACATTTTATTCTAGCAACTTTCCAAGATTATACCAGCAATGTTTAATGTGTCCCTGGTTTTTGGGCTTTTGACCCCCCCCCAATACATTTTGGCTTTTTCCAGTTTTCTTGAGCTGCGAAGTTGAGATGCAGTTGAGTATTGAGTAGATTTTACAAGGAGCTGAGAGCTGCAGTGGAATAGAAGTTTAGTGCTTTGCCTAGTTAATACTATAGCACAACAGGTTGTGTACTTGCTTTTGACGCAGAAGGCTGTGGGTTCTACTCCCACAAGGGATGGATGCTGCCGTACTGAGAATGTTCTCCTTGGTGAAGATACTAACTATGAGTTCGTTATCAGTTTGCCATCCATTTCCTCTTGCAATATTATTACTAGCTTATCATTTTTTAATGTAATATAGGCAATTTATTCCTGAGGGGCAACAGACACTTTATTTTTCGATGAAACCATGAAATATAAAGGTGATTGCTAGCAGCAACCACTTCATTAGTTACAGATTTCTTTAATGTGGAATTATTTAGATGACTTACTTCAGAGATTGTGCATATTTACTGATAATGGACTGTAGAATTGTGCATATTTACTTGTAAAGGTGGACTGTAGAATTGTGCATATTTACTGATAATGGTGGACTGTAGAATTGTGCATATTTACTAATAATGGTGGACTGTGGAATTGTGCATATTTACTAATAATGGTGGACTGTAGAATTGTGTATATTTACTAATAATGGTGGACTGTGGAAGTCTGAGTAGACTTTTTTATGATAAATGTTCTCAACTGGGCAGTTTTGCCATTATGGGTGCATATGGTTTTTTTCATTGCTTACTGGAAAAATGTTCAAAACAAATTTAAAACACCCTCTAACAAGTGTACTGTATTGTACAAGGAATATAATTTTGGTACAATGAGGAAGGTGTATCAAAGAGCACATGTATGTTTCATATGCAAGGGGCCTATGATTCGAAAACAGCCCAAAATTAATCTTTATCTGCCACTGGCAAAATGTATTTTCTTTGAATGTGAGTTTCAAGGGCAGAGAAGTTTTAATGCTAAGTTTTCATTGTGAGACTGCATTGCTTTGTTTAACAGATGACTTAGTGTTTGTGCTGTAAAATACAAAATAAAACTTTCAAATGAAGTCCAACTCATCATAGAAGTAAAGCAGTATGCACATTAGTGTTTATGGTAAATGGAGTGAAATAGCCAAGTAATGGTTCATTGGAATGGCTGCAGAGGCTCCATTCAACCATTATTTTGTCAGGGGGGAAGGGCAGCAAACTCAGACAGGCCCAGCTGAACTATACCTCCCAACTGTCCAGATTTTCAAAGAATGAATAGATTTTTGCTTCTTATTTTTGGTTTGTTGTTCATAAAATTTGTAGTTTTAATTCCTAAATGATTTGCCAGAAGTCACTAAATAATAAGTTTCAGACTTCATAACCTTCAGAAAAATGCATGTTAAAGTAAGAGCTGTTCTATCAACTGTCTCAATTTATACAAGAGCAATTTTAGTGCTGTTTTTATGTGCCCCAATATATTTGGCCTTGTTCAGATTTACTGCATTAACAGGTTGAGAGGTACATGCAAATAAATTGCTTTATAGAATTAGGCATAGCCAACCTCTCAACTGTCCCCAATTTTGGCTCAAAATGTTGCTCTTCCCCCTAATAATCCCTCTGCAAAATAGCAATTTTGGAAGAAAACATGGAGGGTTTACAATTAAGAAATAACTGTAATAATCAAAGTTATAGATTACTTGAAATGCATGTAGATTATTTTATTTTGTCAGCTGCTCAAGGTAGCAGTACTAATATTAAAGTGTCCTTTCTTTGACAGGTAGCAGCTGTATTGTGTGTCTATTTTATATTTTTGCATCACATTTTGGTCCATTTTTCATAAAATTGTGTTTTTTGGCAAATTAGTGACAAATCACTAAAGACTGAAGTTAGAAAATGACAGACATTTGAGTTTCAGATTTTATACCCTTCAGAAAATTCATACTAATGCAAGACCTATTCTATTATCTTTCTAAGTTTATTAGAGCAATATTTAAAAATTGGCCTTATTGTTGGGCCTTTGTCCCACTTCTGTGTATGGCTTTGTCCAGATTTCTTGCTCTTGAGGTTGAGAGGTATGACAAATGTGTCAGGGCCATCACAGTCAGCCAGAGAGATTTCAAATTGTGACATGCTTGTTGCACCCCACTCCCCCATGTAGTGACTCTGGATGTGTCCAAGCAAGGCAAGGAGTAGTTGTATCTACCTTGGATGGGAAGGACACACTGCATAAGTACTACAGTGGCTTTTCATCTGTCCTTGATTTTGCAGAATGGTCTGGTTTCTGTCATATTTTTGTACTGTTGATTTATGCTTATTACTCAGATTTATGCTTATTACTCAAAATGCCTGTTGCTCTGTGTTTAAGTAGCAATGCTTTAATGACCATAAGGTAAGCTTGTCTGACATCGTAAGATGCAAGTAAGCTTTAATAAGCATACTGTTAAAGAATTGCCAACATTGAAAGCCTTTCTGTTGTTGCCATGCAGAGAATACTTGACTAGATAATGTATAAGCCTTGGGTATTAAAGGACAGGATTCCATTATTTTAAAAAGCTCATTACACTTGTTGGAGACTTCCAGTCATCTCTACAGACTTTGCCCGTAAATTAAACAGAATGCCAATCATGTGTGGTCCATAACCTGTACAGTAATCCTTTAAGCAATGTATCTTGAGCTTGTTTCTTGTTTGCTTTTCATTTTTTACTTTGATCATGTTTTCCCCATGAAACAAGTTGTCAGGCAGCAGGTCTTTTTTGGATAAGAAACATTTTTACAAGTGGGGGCATCACATAGATTTCTACTTTCAGCATGTTACTTGGTACTTTAATAAAGCTGAATATATTATAATTAGAACTGCAGTGCAAGGAGAAGTGGTTTGAGTTGAGTGCTTCTGGTTTTTCTTATACTTGATTTTGACTGGCATTCCAGTAATATATTTAAAAAATAATTTATTTTTTCATGCCTCACAACCTTTTGTTTCCATCTAGATATTAAGTAAGCTGTCATGCAGCCAATGCATTGACATATTTTTATTCTTCTACACTTATTTTTGTCTTGATTGGACTTTCATAATGATGGTTTGCCACCCAGGGCAGCGTATTTAATTAAAGTTAGTTTTTTGTGGTTTTGTGCATAGCTCCTCCCCTTTATGGTTGACCACACCCCATTCCCCTTGACCCCACCCATTCAGCTGTCTCCTGCAGCCCCCCTGTGATTTGAAGTCACCAGCCGCCACTGCGATCTCCCATCCACTCGTCAAGACTTCTCTTGAATAGAGTTAGTGAGGGGCTCTGCCTAACATGGATTGGGATTCTGTTCCAGAGTGTAGGGAGCCTCTGGGTTATGAATCTGTCCCTCCAGCATGTCCTATTTATTTCTGTGTTGAGGTTTAAGTCTCTTGCTCTCGTGGCTCTGATGGATTTGGATTTTTTGAGGTGGAGCATGTCCATTAATTCCGGATTGGACATGGCCTTGTACGTTAGGCACAGGTCACCTCTGAGTAGGCAGTATGCGACTGACTAGAGCTGGAGTTTTTTCAGTCGGGCAGCATATGACATATGTTTAAGACCCTTTATCCTCTTGGTGAGGAACTTTTGGGGTCTTTCCAACTGCTGCAGGTGTCAGGTAAGATACATCCCAAATGGGGCATTGTACTCAATCATTGGCCTAATAAGAGATGAGTACAGGGGCACAATGACCTCTCTTGATCTAGATGTGAAATCCTTCATGATAAGGTGGGCAATATAGAAGGTCTTCCTAACCACTTTGGCAATGTGAGTGTCAAATGAGAGGTTACTGTCAACCTGGGTCCCTAGGTCCCTGATTACCTCTTCCATACTTAATGGATTACCACCTATGTGGTAATTTGTGGGTACCTTCTTTTTCCCAAAGGGTATGACTATACATTTTTTGGCATTAAGCTTAAGGCCATGGCTCTGGCACCAATTATCCATTTCTATGAGTCCTCTCTGAAGGATGTTTGTGTCCGCTGGAGTATCAATTATGGCCAGTTTGCAGTCATCTGCGAACTTTGTCAGCCACAATCCTCCTATGTTTGCCTGTACCTCGTGAAAATAAATGCCAAACAAGAGGGGTCCCAGGACTGAGCCCTGTGGGACACCGCTTGTGACTGGCTTAGAGTCTGACATAGCTCCAGCAACTCTGACCCTGTGGGTTCTGTCCTTGAGCCAGTTTGCAACCCATCTCATGACATATGGGATTACATTTAAGCTGGTGAGTTTGTCTATGATGCCCGAGTGTGGTATTGTGTCAAAGGCTTTTGCAAGGTCAAGGTAGGCTGTGTGAACTGCCTTACCTTCATCAATGGCCTTAGTGACAGTTTCAAAAAAGTCGACCAAGTTCAAAAGGCAGGATCTGTCCTTGACAAAGCCAAATTGGGTAGGATCCAATGTCTGTAGGTCCCCAATGTCTTTGTTTATGAGTTCCATAATGATCCTCTCCATAGCTTTGCAGACCAGGCTCGTCAAGCTTATGGGGCGGTAATTTCCAGGGTCCGTAGAAGCACCGCCTTTGTGAAGTGGGACCACTGTTGCCGTACGCCACTCTTTGGGTACGTATCCTGTAGTAAGGCTAAGATTAAACAGCAGCCTTATGTTTGGGTTTAGTTCCTCTTGGAGTTCATGTAGCACACAGCCCGGGACACCGTCCGGTCCCATTGATGCTGTGTTTTTAGCTTTAGAGAGGGCGGCTCTCACCTGGGCATCTGAGATGTTAGGGAGGCTACACTCTGCTGGGATAGTTATTTCTCCTTTTGGGGGGGAGGAGAAATTTGCACTGAACCTATCTGCCAGAATGTTGGCAATGTCAGTGGGTTCAGTGTATTTATTGTCATTTTGGACTAACTCTGAGCATATCTGGGAGTTTCCACCCAGGTTTCTAACATAGCTAAAGAAGGCCTTGTGATTGTCTTTTGTGTCTTTTGCGATTTTTCTCTCAAAGTTGGCCTTGGATGATTTTATGAGTGATCGTAGTTTTTTGCTAGTACTG
Organism: Protopterus annectens; assembly: GCF_019279795.1. NCBI lineage: Eukaryota > Metazoa > Chordata > Ceratodontiformes > Protopteridae > Protopterus > Protopterus annectens. Next base: position 374,392,873 of record NC_056726.1, on the reverse strand, counting down.
ATCAGAGATGCCTTCCCATTTAGGGATTTTGCTCTGTCATGTAGTAGCTTCCTCCTTCTGTTGTAAAGTTTGTTTATGGCTGGGGTCCACCAGACCAGGCGCCTTCCTTTGGAGGAATGGGTCTTGGTTTTATTTGGGATTGCATGATCCATGCATTCTTGAAGGTGCCCGTAGAAGGCATTTGCAAAGGATTCAGCAGTGTGGGTTGTGGTTTCCACTGGCCCAGGGACCTTGAAGGATACCACTTCAGTTTTAAGAAGTGTGAAGTTGGCTTTTGAGAAGTTCTTCACTGTGGTCTGTTGTGCATGGGGTGGGGGCGGGATGTGGATTTCCAGTGAGATTAATTTATGGTATGATCTTACCAATGAGGGATATACTTCCGGTGTGGAGCATTTTGTCCCCATATTTGTGATGATCAGGTCTAGTATATTGTCTCCTCTTGTGGGAATGGTGACTAGTTGTTCCATCGCATTTGAGTTTATGAATTCTAGGAACCTTTGGGCTAGGGTGTTTGGGCTTGAGTAATGTTCCCAGTCTATGTTTGGGTAGTAGAAGTCTCCCAATATGATGGTATTTGGCGAGACATTCATACTCTCCAGTGTCTTCAGGAAGGCTGTGTGAGTTTCCTGAGTTTGAGAGGGTGGTCTGTAGCATGCTACAAATTGTAAGGCAGTTTTGCCTATGGTTAGTTGCACCTGGATGGTCTCCGATGCTTCGTGCGTTGCCACTAACCTGGAGGTGTGGGTATCTTTGATGAATATGGATACTCCCCCTCCTTTTGTGGTTTGGTCCAAGTTTTGGGGCCGGAAAGCATGATATGAGGTAAAACCTGATAGTGCTGGGGTGCTCTCAGGAGCCTTGAACCAGGTTTCAGTCACTGCACAGACATCGATGTTCTCCATACTGAGGAGGGCTTCGAGGGCGTGCATCTTGAGGTTTAGACTTCTGGCACTGAGCAGCATTACCCTTATTTTATTTCCACTTGTGTTTTCTAGGGAGGTAGGTTTGTCATTTGAGCCTTGCCTAAAAAAGGCACTATGGGGGTGGCAAGAGCCTTGGCCAATATCCGGAAGCCCAGGAGTGACAGGTGCAAGCCATCCCTTGCAAAGCAGCGTGGCTTGTCGAGCATGTCATCCCAAGCAGACAGACATTGGATCCCCTTAGAATGACACCAGTAATTAAGCCAATTGTTAAAACTGATCATTTTGTCTTTGTACTGTGGCATCATTCTTGGTGAGGGTAAGATGCTGCTCAGGGTCAGGGGTCATACCGGCCTGGGCTACATAATCAGAGAGCTCCTCTATGTCTCTTTTCATGTAGTCCAGGGAGGTACATATCAGGTCGTTCACACCGGCATGTACAATGACTGAGTCATATTTGTACTTGCTGTGGAGTGACCTGAGTGCTTGTGTTATGTGGCGGATTCTAGCTCCTGACAGGCAGCTTACTGTGACCCTATCCTTGTTCAGTCTGGTGAGCGGGACGTCAGTGTGTCTGACTATGGAGTCACCTATTACAAGTGTGTCTGGCATGTTGTTTGGCCTTAAGGGCTGTGACTGTTTAGCACACTGACTATGTGAACTATGTGTTGCATGTGCTATGTCTTGAGGTGGCGGTTGCTTGGGTGTCTGCTTTGGAGGCCTCTGTTGTTTTGGTAGATTTTTAATCAGCACCTACGAGTATGTTTTTGTGTGTTTATGTGTTTGGTTTGCAATTGTGATAGTTCTATGTGAGACTGGGTTTGTGGTGTGCATGGTTACCTTCTCCTCCTGCCTGGTCTTGCCAGTACTGAATTAAGAGAGCTCAGCCTCCAGTTTGGCTATATAGTTGCATCTCTCGCATATATTTGTATTTGTTGGGAGGAGGAGAGGGTTGTCTGTGTACATGAGGCAATTGTAACATTGCCTCAAGATTCCCAGATTCACCAGCTGAACAGGAGAGGATGCCAGCAACTGACCCTTCGACATGCTTGAATAGTGAAAAAGATTGCTGTGTAACTGAGTCAGAAAGGATCAGGTAGGGAAATGGGTACTCAAGGGAATTTAGGTGAAAGAAGTACTTTCTTTTGTTTAAGAGTGCTTTACCTGTATAAAAAATGCCTTAGGAGCAAGTGCTGAGCTTTTCAGTTAGAGAATAGGCTGTTTAGATTGCAAGTAGAGCAGTTCTAAGGGAAAAATTGAAGAGTAGACTTTACGGAGCCAGAAATAGTTTAAACTTGATTAACCGGCGCTGCCCTATGCTGCTCTATGAGCAACTTTGCGCTAATTCGCGCTAAAGCGCACAAAAGCGGGCTTTATAGCAGGGGGTTGAAAAGAGCCAGAAATTGACCCAAAATGGCCAATAAACTACAAGTTGCTGGGCTGGAACCAATCCTCTAGGGAAAAATAGGTTGCTCAGTGCTCCCCACTCCCACTGGTGAACAAAGAAGCTTCCTCTTATCCAAATAAGGATATGGATAGCACAGGAACTAAGACAAAGCCCAGAGATCAGCAAAATCTGAAGACTGGACTATTCTAGTTCAGAAAAGCGGGAAAACAAAGATATTTTTTTGCTTTTTTTTCTTTTTTTACAGAGAAAGGAGAAAAAGATACAGTAAGTTTACTCTTCAACACCCCATTATGCCTCTCTACTAATCCTGCAGATTGGGGGTGGTATGCACAGTGGTTTTTCAACGATATTCCGAAATAGCGACTAAGTTGTTGTATTGTTTGGTTTACAAAATGTGTGCCATTGTCACTATAAATCTTTTTTGGTATGCCAAATTTAGGTATAATTTCTTTAACAAGGACCTTTGCAACAGTAGCTGCATCTGGATTTTTAGTTGGAAAAGCTTCCACCCATTTGGAAAACATATCTATAATGACAAGGCAGTACTTCTTATTTTCGCATTTGTTCAGTTCTATAAAATCCATACAAATAGTATGAAATGGATACGGTGGTGTAGGGAAACTCCCTTGCTTACGTTTCAATGCCCCTTGTGCATGATGATTGTTACAAACATGGCATGCTGCATAAAATTTTTTTGTGTAATTAGTAAATCCATACATCGTAAACACTCGATTCACTAACTGTACCATCCCCCCTGTTGAGACATGGCTCTGCCCATGGCTCAACAAAGCTGCATATCTAAACAAGTTAGATGGTAAAATTGGTTTCTTCTCTTTGGAGATGTACAGTCCCTTCTCAAGGATTGCTCCTCGTTTTATCCATTTTTGTTTTTCTACATTTGTAGTAAGTGTCTGCATTGTTTTTAACATTTCTAAGTCTAAAATCTCAGATGGTTGTAATTCCTCACTCAAAATAAATACTTCTGTAGCTGAAGCTGCCTGTTTTGCAGCTGTATCAGCCCTCGCATTACCTTTTGAAATTCTATCCTGTTGCTTGGTATGAGCTAAGCATTTGCAAATAGCTACTTTCTGAGGTAACTGAATAGAGTCTAACAAATCTAAAATAAATTGTGCATGGTTAATTGGTTTACCAGTAGACGTTATCATTCCTCTATTTTTCCACTGTTGCACAAAAACATGTACAGTAGAAAAAGCATACTGACTATCAGTAAAAATATTCACTTTCTTGCCTTTTGCTAAGGCACATGCCCTCGTTAAGGCAATCAATTCTGCCGCTTGTGCAGATAAGTTGTGTGGTAAAGACTTCGCTTCTAAAATCTCGGTATCAGAAACTACTGCATACCCCACTAGGTTCTGTCCTGTAGGACCCCTCCTGCATGAGCCATCCACATAGTATGTCACCTTGGCATCATCCAAGGGAACATCTGTAAGATCTCTTCTAAGTAGTGTCTTTTGCTCAATCTCCTGCAGGCAGCAGTGTGGTTTGCCATCTGCAGGGGTTGGGAGCAAGGTTGACGGATTCAAAGTTGTACATCATTCAATTGTCATATGAGGTTGGCTCAATAGTATAGTCATACAGGAAAGATGTCTAGCAGGAGAAAGATATGCTACTTTTTCTTGCAGTAAAATAATCGCGACTGCATGAGGCACTCGCAATGTGAGAGGGTGGAACAATACTACTGAGGCTAAAGCCTGCACTGCCATTGCAGCTGCAACTACTGCTTGTACACAGTGGGGCAAGGATCACACCACTGGGTCTAACTGTGATGAATAGAAAGCTATGGGGCATTGTTTGTCCCCATGCTGTTCTATTACAGTAATATAGAGTACAATGCAACAAATGCTGTTTGTCAGTGTCAAGGGAGGGGGATTTGCTGATGGCTACATTCATCAGTTCTTCGGTTACTGCCCCTGGACCAGTCGTAACTAAGTCCTGGCTGTATCAATAATATGTTTCACCCTCCGGTAGCACTACAAAAGTATCCATTTGTCACTGTGCTTCCATACCCTGCATAGTTGGAACTACGGCTATGCCAAATATCTGCATCAAGTCTCTGCCCAAGAGATTTACTGGGCATTTTGCAGAGACAACAATTTTGCTTTTCTGGGTCATTCCTGAAACGGGGTCAGTTATTGCTATGTCATGGGAGAGTGGCTCCCGATACAGTTGTCCATTAGCTGCTTTCACTAGTATGTAATCTGGTGATTCTGAATCTTCTGGTAGTTTGGAAGGATGTATCAGGGTCCGTGAAGCCCCTGAGTCACACAAAAATTTGACTTCCCTTCCCTCTACCAGAAGCGTAACTTCCAGTTTTGTGTCTGCTAAGTAGAGCTCTAGGCTCAATAATGCTAAGTCCAAAATTTCATTTTCTTCATTATCTATGAATTCATGTACATCCTCTATCCCTTCTGTCACATCCTCTACCCTTGCTACCACATTTGCATTTGTCTTTTCCTGTTTATTCTCATCCAATGATTCCTGACTATCATATAGTCATTCCTCACCCTCCTTATTTTCCGTAGTTACCTTCTTATTTAGCCTGCAATCCCTTGCCAAATGTCCCTTTTTCCCCGCATTTAAAACATTCACCCGTTTTCTTTCTTTCTTCAAAATCTTCTGATCGTTTATCAGATTGTTTGTTTCCCTGGGCATTTTTCTTACCCTTCTTCCCGGTTTGTACTACAAATACTTCTGACCCATCTTCTACTGCAAATACTTGAGCTTTCTTTTTCTTTTTGCTATTAAAATGCCTTTCGGCATGTCTTGCATATTCAAGTAATGACTGTAATCTACTTGTACGATGATCTACCATGTGCTTTGTAATAAAGCTGCTAATGGGAGTAATACTGCCTTTTAAGAACGCATTCTTTAGCTGTTGCTCATATGGGGAATCATGTGTTTGATCTTCAGGTACTTGCATTCCACAATGGTTATTAAAACATTCTAATAATCTAGCATAATATCTATCAACAGTTTCGCCTTCTTGTTGTATGCACTGATTAATGCAAGTCCAATCAGCCCTAGGCTTCCATTTTTCCGAGATTCGGTCTGTCAGACCTTTTACTCTGTTGTCCAGTTCTGCATTACTATGTGGGAGTGGTCAGAGCTCTGCGTCACGGGGATTCCAGTTGCCACCGATTATGTGTCAATCTGGACCTACAATTTGCCTAACTACTTTTTCTACTTCTTCTCCATTCAAATGGTAACTTAACCTCATGCCCTGTAAGTCTTCTAAGAATTTTCTAAAATTAACTTTCAGATGGGGAATTCCCTCTGTGGCTTTCCTGATATCTTCCGGTGTTCACGGTCTATAAACTAGAAGAGTCGGATCTTGTCCTGCCTCTGGATTTGGTACTTCTATGAGTGGACATATTTCTTCCTCACTCATAGCTTGTGAATTTCTATTCATTTCATATAATTCAATATCCCCTCTCAAGTTACGAGTTCGAGACCTAGTCTCGATAGGATCCCTGACAAACGGTTTCGATTTTTCAGGAACAGCCGGGTATAGCGGAGGTGGATCAGCTTGTCCACTCGCTTCATATTCTGGTAAGGGAAGCGGAGGGGGCGGAGGAGGGGCTGTCGCTATTACCAAGTTTTTATCTTCTTTGTCTAAAAACATTGCTTTTGAATTTCTAATCTTTTGTTCCCTATGATTTGCTTCCTCAAGCCACCTGTGTGCCTGAGGGACTCCTAATTGCCGTTGCTTTTTTAGCTGACCTTTCGCGTCTGTTTTAAGTTGTCTGACAAGTTTAATAAGTGAAGATTTATCTAAATTACCATCAAATTTGTATTTATCAACCCATTTCGTATAGTACTTAACATTATCAGCACGCTGTAATTGCATATATTTTGCGTCTTCAGTTAGGGGCGGGTCTCTGGAACTTTTTGTGCACTGATTTCCCATGTTGCCTTAGCTAAGCTGTAAATTGTTACGTAACCCTTCTTATCACGTGGTACCATGATTTTACACCTTTTCACAGTTTATCTAGAATAACTGTCTACCTATTCTGTTTCCCTGATCTATGACAAGACAGTAATCTTTTTGTCCCTGATCTGCACATGCAAATCTCCCTGACAAAACAGTTCTGTAACTAGTCCGTGATCTAAAACAGAAAAAAGGTAAATTCCTCCTTACCTGACCCTTCGTGAGTTGATCCACCGGATCGTTGACTCGTCCTCCAATCCCAGATCAGAAACAGTGGCTGGCCTCTTTCGGATGACAACTCAGTCGGAGGTCTTTCAAAACAAAAGAGCTGATGTGGCCGCTTCTCCATACGGGTACATGCCACCGGGCCCAATTCTGACCTAGGCCTAGAGTGAGAGGTACTTTCCGGTCCGAAGGACCAAACTGTCAAAGGAAAAATATACTTTAAAAATGATAAAAACACAGTAGGTTCAGGTTAAGGCACTTTAATCTTGCAGCAAGGAGACAAAAATGTGCTAATACAGAGTTTGTCTAACTAGAAACAGGAAATACTTTCATTTTTATACACTTTCTAATAAGACATTGCCTACCAAGCTGACATAACAAATCACAAGTCTTTTCATCATCATTTATTAACAATTAGTCTCATAAATTTCTGCTGATTTATCAATTTTTGTGAGAAACTTCCTAAGGAAAACAACGTGGCCTTGGTTACCACCGGTTAGATACATGCAATGTTACCATTTAAGGTACTATGGTTAATTCAAGCACAAAGCTAGCAGTTCATTTCTCTAATAATCCTTTGTCTACATTATCTCTAAGCTATTGCAGCTGTACATGTTCTCATACTTCGAACAGAGCTGATTGTTTAGAATCATTACATTTACAGGATATATCATTGTTCATTCATTCTCTCCTGACCTAGCAGATAAGCACCTGCTTCTCAAGTACATTTCCAAAAGGCATAAACATGAATATTGCTGTGCTAGCAATTACTAGGTCAGAGGGCATCTTGCAAGTTTCAGAAAGCACACTGCAGTTTCAAAAAGCATCTTTTCAGTCTCATACAAAACTCAATTTATATATAAAACAGTGCATATAAAATAGAATGAAAAACGTGTTAACTCATTTAGCTTCTAATTAGCATTAAGCATACAGACATTAATACATATTTTTCTGACACCATGGCTTTGACACCAGGCATCTGTCTCAGTGAGGCCCTTTTGTAGGATGTCCACATTGTTAGTAGTTTCGATTATGGCTCCTAGTTTGCAGTCATCTGGGAACTTCATTAGCCAAAGACCTTCTGTGTTAGCCTGTACTTCAGGGAAGTAGACACCAAACAGGACAGATCGCAGGACTGAACCCTGTTGTACTCCACTTGTCACTGGTCTGAAGTCAGACTTGAAGTCTGCTACTTTCACAGTGTGGGCTCTGTCAGTGAGCCAGTTGGCAACCCATCTTGTGACATAGGGATTTATACCTAGTTTAGTGAGTTTATCTATAATTCCAGAGTGGGGGATGGTGTCGAAAGCCTTGGCAAGATATAGATAGGCTCTGTGAACCACCTTACCCTTGTCTACGGCTTTGGTGATTGCTTCAAAGAAGTCTATCAGGTTTAGGAGACATGATCTGCCTTTTACAAACCTGAAATGGCTGTGGTCCAGAGATTGGAGATTACCAATGTCTTTATTTATAAGTTCCATGATGATATGTTCCATGGCCTTGCAGACCAGGCTCACCAGGCTAATGGGGCGCTAGTTCCCGGGGTCCGTGGTGGCTCCCCCCTTGTGTAGTGGGATAACCGTCACTGTGCGCCATTCAGTAGGCACAAAGCCTGAGGTGAGGCTATGATTGAACATGGTACTTAGGTGTGGTGCCAGTTTGTTCTGTAGTTCATAAAGAAAGCAGCCTGGGATGTTATCTGGTCCCATGGATGCTGTGTTCCTGGCTTTGAAGAGTGGTTTTTACCTGTGCAGCCATGATGACAGCAACTTTGCATTCTTCTGGTATAGAGATGGGCTCTTTCATAGGTGAGAGGGGGGTAAAGTTAGCACTGATCCTGTCTGCCAGGATGTTGGCAATATCAGTTGGGTCTGTATATTTACTGCCATTGTGCTGTAACTCAGAGCAGATCTGAGTGTTGCCATTGTGATTCTTGACATAGCTATAGAATGCTTTGTGGTTGTCTTTAGAATCAGTGGTGATTTTATTTTCATAACTAGCTTTGGAGGATTTTATCAGGGATCGCAACTTCTAACTGAGGCTGACCAGGGAGCTCCTCCACTCATGGGTTTTACCCTCTTTTGCAACAGTTTCTTCCATCTGTTGTGCAGTTTGTTTATGGCAGGGGACCACCAGATTGGCTTCCTTTTCTTGGAAGATAGCGTCTTGGTTCTGTTTGGGATAGCACGATCCATGCACTCATGTAAGTGCTTATAAAGTGCAATTATGTAGGATTCAGTAGTCGTAACTGTATTGTCCATCTGCATGGGTGTCCTGAAGTTCACCACTTCTGTCTTAAGAAGCATGAAGTTGGCTTTGGAGAAATTTTTTAACATGGTTTCCTTAATGGGGGTGGGGGCAGAATGTGGATATGTAGGGTAATTAGCTTATGGTCAGATCGGACCAATGAGACATTGACTTCAGGTGTGGAACACTGGTCACTCAGGACAAACCAAACCCCGTAACCAACACAAATAACCACAAAGTGAGCTAAATGGTACTCATTGCCAGAAGTCTCAGCCTCCAGATGCACACACTCTAGGCACTTCTCAGTATGGAGAATATTGATATCTGTGCAGTAACAGAAACCTAGTTCAAGGCTCTAGAGAGCACACCAGCACTACCAGGATACTACTCATTCATACCTTCCAGCATCAGAAGCTGGATCATAGCACATAGGGTGGGGATGTATCCATATTCATCAAGGATACCTACACCTCTCTCTACATGCTCTCTACAGGGTATGTACCCATAGAATGTTGCACAGCAATGTTCTTCCCACTCCACAGGGGTGGGGCCACAAAAGACCCTTGGCATTCATGCTCTATGAACCTGACAAGTCTGATCTGCAAGGCAATGGAGCCAATATAATGGAAGTCAACAATAAAGACATTGGGAAACTTCACACAGTTGAGCACAGTCAGTTTGGCTTTGTCAAATGCAGATCACGCCTCCTAAACTGGGTGGATTTCTTTGAGATAGTTACCCAGGCTACAGATGATTGAAATGAGCTCCACACAGCCTACCTATACCTCGCTAAGGCCTTTGACACCATTCCCCAGTCAGGTATCATAGATGAACTCACCAACCTGGGCATGAATCCATACATCACAAGATGGATTGCAAACTGGCTCACAGAAAGATCCCACAAATTAAGAGTTGCTGGCTACATGTCAGACTTTACACCGGTAACAACTAGTGTCCCCCAGGGTTCAGTCCTGGGGTCCCTCCCATTTGGTATAGACTTTTCAAAAGTACATGCCAACACAGGAGGGTTGTGGTTGACTAAGTTTGCTGGGAACTGTAAAGTGTTTGCCATAATAGATTCCCCGGATGACACAAATATTCTCCAGAAGGGACTCTATGAGACAGATGTGTGGTGTCAGAATGATGGCATCAAGCTCAATGTGGAAGAATACATAGTAATCCCCTTTGGTGAAAACAAAGTACCCACAAACTACCACATAGGTGTTACCCCTTAAAACTGACAAGGTAATAAGGGATCTGGGGACACAAGTAGATAGTCATCTTTCCTTTGACAATCATGTTGCCAAAGTGATTGGGAAATCCTATGTGGCCCACCTAATCAACAAAGGGTTTGCATCAGGATCAAAAAAGGTAGTGGTGGCCCTCTACTCTTAAGTCATCAGACCTATCATTGAGTACAATTAACCATTTTGGATGTACTCGACTAAGCATATCCAGCAGCTGTCGAGACCACAGAGGTACCTCACCAAGAGGATTACTGGCCTCAAACAGTTGTGTTATGCAACAACTGGTAAAACTAAATCTGTTCTCTGTTGCATACTGCCTACTCAGAGGCACACTTGCCTAACATACAGAGCCATGTCCAACACATAACTGTTGAACATGCTCCATCTACGGATAACAAAATTGAGTCGCACTACACACTCCAGGGATATGAACCTCATCACAACAATGAATACAACATGCTGGTGGGATAGAGTACCATCCCAGACACTTGCCTTACTGTGGAACAGAGTCCCAATGTACATCAGACAGAGCCCCTCGCTGACACTCTTCAATAGGAACCTTGATGAGTGGATGGGAAACAGAATTCACGCCAGGCATCACATCAGCAGCCCCACTAGAAAGGGGCTTAGGGTACTAACTATTAGAACTAGGGCTTGGGAGACTACCCAATGGGGTGGTGAAAGCTGCACAACTTGTCTAGGCTAATATATGCCTTCGTGAAGATAGTCTACTACATACCTATGAACCTATGTGACAGGTACATGTCTACGGATAGTAGATGTATACTTCATCGTACAGTCATGTTGTACAGCAGGCACATGGACCACATACAATGTAATGCTTACAGATACTGGTGGCTGTTATGTACAGTGGGTGAGATGTGCAACTCATGTCTTTTGTGCCATTGGGATGTGTGCTGTTTGGGACAGTTCTGGATGGCTCCCTGTCATGGTCACCCTCTTACACACATCTCTGCCCATCCATCTTTGGCTTATTATACTGTGTTCCCCCTGCATATATATATATATATATATATATATATATATATATATATATATATATATATATATATATAGGTACATAGGTGGGTAATAGACTATCTGCCTGAATGCATATATTGGTATGGCCAGAGTGTGCAGCTATCACCACACATGGGGTTGGTTCCCTAGGCCTCTGTGTAGTAGAGCTGATGAAGTGATCCATGGTGTGACAGTTCAGTTTCACATACACTCATCAAGGCTCCTCTGGAAAAGTGTCAGTAAGGGACTCAGCTTAATGTAAGTTGGGAGCCTGTTCCAAAGCAAAGGAAGTCTGTGAGTTAGTAATGTATCCCTCCAACATGTTCTATTTATTGTTGTGATGATGACATCCCTAGAGCATGTGGCACAGTGAGCTTGGGTTTACTTCAGATAGCACATGTACATCAGTTCTGCATTGGACATGGACCTGTCTGTTGGGGAGAGATCGCCTGAGTAGACAGTATGCAACAGAGTACAGATTGAGTTAAATTCAGTCTTGTTGCATTGGGCAACTGTTTGAGGCCAGTAATCCTCTTGTTGAGGTACTTCAGTGGTCTTTCCAGCTGCTGAAGGTGCCTAGTCAGATTCATCGCAAGTGTGCTGTGATACTCTCTGATGGGTCTGATGACTGATGAGTAGAGGGAACCTCCTTCGACCTACATGCAAAGACCTGGGATATTTGTGGGAACACATAGCATGATTTTCTAACCACTTTGTGAATGTGTTTCTGGAAGTAGAGATGACTATCCACATGTGTCCATAGATCCCTTATTATTACCTCCATATTTAGGATGTTGGCACCTATGTGGTATTTGTATGACTGTAGCTTGAGGCCATAATTTTGACACCACATCTGTCTGACTGAGACACTTTTTAAGGATGCCTCTGTTGTCCCAAACATCGATTATGACAACCTTTTTGCAGTCATCCACAAACTTTGCTAAACATAGCCCTTGTGTGTTTGACTGTATTTCTGAAAAGTATACACCAGAGAGGATGGGTCCCAGGACTGAGCCATGGGGGACAGCAGTTGTTACCAGCTTGAACAGGAGACCACAGTTCTTACCTTGTGGGATCTATCTGTGCCCCAGTTGGCAATCCATCAGATGACATACATGTTGATGCACAGATTGTTGATTTTGAGGATACATGTGTGTGGGATGTTGGAAAAGGGCTTTTCAAGGTCTATGTAGGCCGTGTGGAGCTCATTTCATTGATGTATGTCCTGGGTGACTGCCTTGAAAACTGTCTAGCAGGTTTAGGAACCATGATCTGCCCCTGACCAAACCAAAATGGTTAGGATTGGGTGTTTGTAGGCTCCCAAGAGCTCTGTTTATGAGTTCCATAATGATGGACTCCATGGCCTTGCAGATCAGGCTTATTAGGCTTATAAGACAATAGTTCCCATGGTATGTTGTGCACCAACACTTGTGGAGTGTGCCAAACGTTGCTGTAACCCATTCAACAGTTTCATATCCTGTACAGAGGGTGAGTCTCAACAGACTTTTCAGGTGCAGGGTCTGTTTGTTTTGGAGTTCACATATGACATAGCCAGGGAAACCATGTCATCTCATAGACGCCGTGTTTTTAGGTTTGGATAGAGCTGTTTAACCATTGTATATGTGATTTCTAGGTTTTCACAATCTCCAGGTATGGTAATGGGCCCTTTTGTCAGTGAGAGGAGGGTAAATATGTATGAACCTGTCTGTTAAGATGTTGGCAATGTCAGTCATGTACATGTATTCATTTACACTTTGCACTGACTCAGAACATATATGGGTTTACACTGATATTTATGACATAGCGAAAGAAAGCTTCATGGTTCTCTATGGACTCTTTGGTAATATTTTTGCCAGAACATGGCTTGGATAATGTTAGGAGTGCTCATAGTTTCTTTATGATACTGATCGGAGATTTATTGATCTTCTTTGGATTTTCACTTTGAACAACTTAAGTATTTGTAGTACATAGTTTGATTATGACAGGGGTCCAATATATTATATGGGTCTGTTTTCATATCACTGTGTGCGCAAGGCAGGATTAGTGAATCGTGACAAGTGTCTGGAGTAAGAACTGCAACTGCCAGATATCTGTCGCCCACTGCTGTACTCAGACATGGCCTAAGTGTGTGAGCATGCCCAGTATGACCTTTCAGTATATTGTTAACTGACATTTGCTTTGTTTATTTAAGTGTGTGAGCATGCCCAGTATGACCTTTCAGTATTTTGCTGACTGAAATTTGCTAAATTTGTTTAAGTGTGTGAGCATGTCCACTATGGGCATATATACTATATGTGTGTGAAAATCAGGTTGGTTTTTACTTAAGGGCTCACCTTTGTGTTGTACATCGACAGAAAGCATGCTGTGCCTGCAGGGCTTCCATGAGTCAATTTGCAGAAACATTTCTACATACAGAGGGAACAGCTATTATTTGTATATTTCTACCCATGGGGGCAGACCTGATTGTTACTGTGGGTGTACATAGGATGAGGAGTACACCTGACACTTATTAACAGGGTTGGGAGGGTGGCCTAATGGTTAAGGTGTTTGCCTTACAAACACAAGGTGCAGGGTTTGAGTCTCACAAGGGATAATTGGCTAGGCTTAAAATTGCTCGCAAGGGCAGTTAGCTTAGTACTAACCTATTAACCTATTAGACACATTTGCTAGGCCAGCACTGCTATGTCAGGTACTCCATTTCAGTCTGTACTGTTGCCTATCGTACTGGCTTGAGGCATAGCACTGTACTACAGACATTAGCTTCCAATTACACGCATATTAGTTTGTGACTTTACAGCCTACCCAACCCACATAACACTGCCTGGCCTGCTGTTATCTCTCTGCATAGGCCTGGGGGGACGTTACCTCATATGCCTCTTCAGAGGGCGTGATACAGCATTTGTTTGTGTTTGCGTTTGTCTACAATTGTCTTGCTGGCTGTGACTGTTAGGTATGTGACCCCCACAACTGGTATGTGTGAGTGAATTAAGTTGTGTCTGTGCCAGTGAAATGCTATCATGGCTTAGTGGTTCAGTACTGTGACTATAGTGCATAGTATCCTGAGTTCGAGCCCTGTCACTGCTTTTTATTTTCCTGCTGGGCAGACCTGACTGGTTAAGGAACAGTAAAGCAGGTGTGAGCGTGTTTACCCAACTTTGCTCGACTTTGCCCAACATTGCCCAACTTTGCCTGACTTTGCCCAACATTGCCCAACTTTGCTTAACGTTGCCCAACGTTGTGCTGGTTACCGCAGTGCGCAGCTATGCGCAATTGTATTTAAATATGCTCAATACTGGTAAAATGTGCTTAGCAGTGCTTTATATTGCTTAAAATGGGGTACTCATGCCTCAGGTGGTGCTGCAGGGCTGCCTGTGTCGGATGCACATAGTACACTCCCTATACATGTTTGAAAACAGGTAGTGTCAAGTTAGGCATCCCTTTTACTGTATGTGTGAGTCATAGAGAGGTGTCATTTCCAGGTTTCCTACTGAGTCAGTGTATGTGCTATGCATTGCCTCTTTGCCAAGACCAGGACATACTGGGCACACCTCCTTCTGCCTACCGGGGCAGGCTCAGGTTGTTCCTCCTCCGAGTCATGCTGTGCCTGTGCAGGCCTTGGCAATGGTGGGGGGCTGTTTGGCCCAGACCCATGCTGTTCCTTCTGCAGCTGTTTCTGCAGGATCATATTGTGTAGCATGGCACATACCATGACAATTTGGTTACATGTAGTTGGTGAGTACTGCAAGGCTCCACCAGATGTGTCCAGGCACCGGAACCGTGACTTGAGCTTCCCAAACACACGCTCAATTATGTTTCTTGTTTGTGCGTGTGCCTCATTATGGAGGTCTTGTTCGGGTGTGTGTGCATTTCTAATGGGTGTCATCAGCCACGGCTCCAGTGCGTATCCAGCATCCCCCACTAGGTGACCATCAGGGATGTCCCCATTGGCAAATCTCTGGTACAGCTGCGTCAGATGCCAGATGTGGGAATCGTGATAGCTTCCAGGGCAACCAGCACACACATTCATTATTATGTCCTGGTTATCGCACACGACCTGGCATAGATAGAGGGGAAGTCCTTGCGGTTGATATAGACCCTACCCCACTCACCAGGTGGTGCTTTGATGTGTATGTGCGTGCAGTCTATTGCACCCACTATCTCAGGGTATTCTGCTATTTGGTGGAAAAGATGCATATTGTTGGCCAATGCCTCACAAGGATTGGGGAAATATATGTGGTCACCAACATGTGCTGACATGGCATCCAGGAACTGGTGCAGTACCCTGGATGCTGATGCCTGTGAAATCCCCATCATATCACCAGCTGGTCTCTGGAAGGTACCTGTAGCTAGTATTCTTAGGCCAACACATACCTTGGTATCCACTGGAATGGGTTCCCCTCTGTTGGTTCTGTGTGTGAGGCATGGCCAGCACAGCTCAATAATTTGCTGCAGGAGGTCTCTGTCCACCCTATAGCGCTCCACTATCTCCAGCTCATGTAGGCCCTGGTAGGTACCCTGGGTCTGTACACTCTTCTCCGTCTCCTCACTGTGGGTTGCTCACCAGCATTCACAGCATCACCACCCTCAGCAGCTTGCACACGTTGGTTTATGATAGCAAGAGCAGCCCCTAACATTTTGTCTGTCTTAAGCTTTTTAAGCTTTCCCTCTTTGTATACTGCAGTGTTGCAGAGTTCTTGGGGAAAAAAGCAGGGGAGAATGCTGTTTGCAGAGTTTAAAGTGCTGGGCATGTCTGGGCTAGTCTGCTGCCTGTGTAATTGGCTGATTCTGATATATTTCACCTGGCAGCTCTGCTAGTTGTCCTTGATTAACTTCCTACTACTTCTTTTCCTTCCTTTTCCCTTTCTGTTTCTGCCCGGGGCAGCGCCGTGCAAACACTCGCACATGCGTGCACACGCTGTGTGCACGTTTGCAAGAGATTTCAGATATTTTCACAGTGTGCACCTTTGGTTTCTGGTTTTCAAATAGGACAACTGTAGACACGCCTCTTGCAATCCTGAGCAACTCAGGGCAAACACAAGACACTGTGCTCCAATTAGCTTACAGCCTTTCTGACATGCCCCCTCATGATGTCACCTATATTATACTCTACTACTCACCTACTCCTACACTTACACTCTTGGGACATGGCTCACATGCTAGGGAAAATTGGGATTCACTATCCTTATCCTCATTTGCATGGGATTGCCTACTAATGCATGGTTACATCTGTCACACTGAGCTTCCCCCCTTAGCAACCAGTACTCAGTGGCCATGTTGTCTTCAGCCTGCCATTCACCTGCATGACAGGATAAGCTTTTTAGTGAAAATGGCTATTTTTGGCTATTTGTAAATTATTTTCTTGTTTTTAAAGCGCCGCACGTTTGCGCAGTGCTGCGCTATGCTTAAACATCGGAGATCGGGGAAAAAAAAGTTAGATTTTAATAATTTTAAACATTTATAAATAACCAAGTCCAAAAACACCCGTAAAAGCAATAATTCAACTGCAGCAGTATAGTAGTAAAAACAGATTTAATTCCACAACTAATCCTTTGGCACGAACAAAAGCACAATACACAATATAGACAAGCGCTTTCGCCTGGACAATTCCAGGCTTTATCAAGTCAGGATAAAAAACAGTAAAAGAACCACTTTTTAAATAGTTTCGACTCATTAGTCACATGCTCATCTGATCGTTAATTAAGAACTAATACATTGCAACTGGTAGGAAATGAATCCTTGCTGAAATGCATGCATCCTACTTCTTTGCAGCATGATACTAAAAATCTGTTACATTGCATATGGTTGTACAAAAACTAAGTTCTATTTACATCTAATGAACTATATGCAATTTAGACAAATTCTAAAAACATTTTATTGTTAAAAAATTAATTAAATGCCATGTTAAAAACATGAGGAATTACCTAAAATTGTGTCAAACCTCATTATGTGTAAACTGTCCAACAACAGACCAGTGTAATAACAACAACAATTATCATTTAAAATTTGAGATGTGCCTTATCAACTTGTGTAAGGGAATGTCATGTTACAAGTTATAATCTGGCTCTTCTAAGTTTAAGGACTGGGCCTATACTAATGGTCTCATTCATACCAGGTTTGCTACTCGCTTCAAGCCTAAGCTGCCAGATCAATTCCCTGAATTCCAACATGGATTCCCAATCTCCACCTCTAACACTAGGATGAACTTGTTCAAGCACCATAAAGGCAAGTTTGAAATTGGGGCAAGTAAGGGAGTGTTTGTAGAAAGCGTTGCTGTCCTTCATTTTCCCTATATCATAAATATGTTCATATATTCGCTTTCTAAGCTCCCTTTCCGTTTTTCCTATGTAAAACGCGCCACAGGTGAGGCAATAGCCAATATAAACAACACCTTTTGCGTTGCAAGTGTAGTACCCGTGGGGTTTCAGATTGATTCTACGTTCTTTTAAATAAATGTGGTTATCGTTAATGATAAGGGGGCACTGTTTGCACATACCACATTTGTAAGTGCCGTTCCTATGTTGGGATGCCTTACAAATGGTGTTATGTCTTTGCTCAAACAGCTCCTTTAAATTACGGCCCCTTTTTCTAACGAAGGCTGGCTTTTTGGGAATCAAGTTCTTGAACTCTTCATTGGTTTCCAATACAAACCAAAATTTATTGATTGTCTTCTCAATTTCCCTAGAGTTCTCTGAGAAAGTATAAATAAAATTACTAGAGTTCTCCAGTACTTGTGTGTTGGGAGTTTTTAAAGTGGGGATGCAAATGTTGTTATTTCCAAACAGTGGTGTGTATAACGAGTCCCTTTTACTAAGGATCTCATGGGTAAGGTTGTTGACCAAGTCATCTGGGTATCCCCTCTCTGTGAACATTACCCTAAGATTGTTTGCTTCTGCAATAAAGTCACACAGCCTGCTACACATACGAGATGCTCTGATGAGCAGACCCTTGAGTATTCCTTTTTTTTGATGGAATGGATGCTGGCTGTCGAAGTGTAACAGAGAGTTGGAAAATGAAGGTTTTCTATAAACCTTGGAATATAATTCCAATGACTGGGTATCCCGAAGGATCGCTACATCCAAGTAATGAAGCTCTTTATCACTGATGTCATGAGTGAATGTTAAAAAATCAGTTGTAGAGTTGATATATTCAAGAAACCCTGTGACTTGTTCTCTTGTGCCGTCCCAAATGATACAAATATCGTCTAGGTAACGGCAGTAAAAAGTGATGTACTGTGCCCAAGAAGATTGAAAAATGTGCACCTGCTCCCATCTGTGTAATACCGCGTTTGCATATACAGTGGCGCAAGAAGCACCCATGGCCACTCCCTTTGATTGCTTAAACAATTCCCAGTTAAAAAACACATAGCTGTTGTTGAGAACAATGTTTAACATGTCAATAGTTAAATTAATGAGGTTATTACTAAGCCTGGTTTCATGCTTAAGAAAATCAGCAAACCACTCAACACCAATGCTGTGAGGGATACTAGGAAATAACTCCTTGATATCTACAGTAATCATTAACGAGGTGGTGAGGCATTTTTCTTTTGGAAAATGTCTGAGAAACTCCCAGGAGTCTTTGACCACATGTGTCATAGCCGAGGTATATTGTTTGGTAATAAAATCAATAAATTTGGATATAGGTTCCGTCACTCCACCCGCACCAGAAACAATGGGTCTAAATAATAACGGACTGATGCTTTTGTGGGTTTTGGGAATTCCAAAAATAATGGGAACCTTGGGTTTGTTGACTAATAAAAAATTGTACAGCTGTTCATTAATAGCTCCTTGTAACAAGTTGTCATACAATGTGTATTTTATCTTAGCTAGAGCTATATTGTACTCGTTACGAGATATCAAACAATACTGTTGGTCATCATGTAGCATATTGTGTATACTCTCTTCGTAAGTGTGGTCATACATGAGTACAACACCCCCTCCCTTGTCTGGCTTCATTACCCTAACATGTTCTCTAGATAACATGGAGATGTATTCAAATTCTGATTTGGTTATGTTCGATTGTTGTGTGTTCGTGGAATAGAAGAACCTATCACGTAGTTCATGTTCCACCAATTCCTCATACAATTTCAAAGGTTGCCATGGGGATTAAATGTGCTTTTCTATTAAGCACATTAATACTGTGTGTTGCATTTTGAAAAATATTTCAAATTCAATGCTCTGGTAAACAGTTTTAAGTCTACCAGTAAGCTGGCTAAGTTGACTCTGTTAGAAGGTACGAATTGAAAGCCCTTGGTAAAAATTCCAAAGGCTGTAGCGTCAATTGGAACTTCGGTGTAATTATAAATACTAAAGTTGTTCATTTTAAACACCTTGCAGTTAACTTCATCCAATACTTGGATACAATCATTATTGGCGTTAAAATCAGCCAAAATAAAGGGTACTGGTGTTGAAAATAAATCAAGGGTGTTGTTATCGTGAATCCCACCACTTATTTGTTGTTCCACCTGGGTCCGGGTCTCTGTGGTTTGTACCCCCACCCCCCGGTTCTCCCCGGGGGATAGTGAAAATCCTGGTTTCGTTCCTTTCTATCCTTTTCAGCCAGGCGTTCGCTCCTACGTGGAGCCTCATTGTAGTTGCGCTGAAAAACTTCATCTGTTCCATTGTCAAAAGTACTGTTATATCTGGTATTATTTGTTGATTTATTATAACAGGGATATGCTATCTCTTCCCTATACTCATGCATGTCTCTCTCAAATTTTTTAATCTTTCTAGTGATGATTTTGGAACAAAACTGGTCGACTTCGTCAAATACTTTGTCATAGTCATGCTTGACCATGCCAAAGTCAGTGTCTGAAATAATAATGTTGTGCAAATTATTCAGCTCCTCTGTAATTGCCCTGGCCTTCCTTTCATATTCCTCAATCATGACTATCAAAACTTCCAAACCTGCTCGGTCAAAAATACTGCATAACTGTTTATACTGTGCTGAGCCATGCTTCACAAAATTCGGGAATTTAAAAAAGCGTAGCCCCTTTGGTATACGCTTAATCCTAACACATTCTGTCAAGTAATCAATCTCACATTGATTACTTTTTAGTGCATACAGTTTGTGTTTAAATGCGGTAAAATCGGTGTCAATAGCCGCGGAGTTACCATAATTAACAGTACCTTTGTTGAAGTTAAAGGGCTGATTCGCCCAGTTTGTAAAATCAAACTCCTTAGTTTTGTCCTTAGTCCTTTTAGAACGTGCTCCAGCATTATTACGGTTGTTGGAGGATCTTATGCCTTCCTGGGGCGCATGGTGTTCGTTAGAGACTTCAGATAGAATTCTAACGCTGTCTGCCTCACCTCCGGCAGTCCGCTGTGTCGGTAAAATGTTAACAGCTGTAGAAATAGAAGAAGATGTTCCAACGTCGTCTTGGTGCTGTGGTTTTAACAAGCCCTTGAGCTCAGTTAACATATCAAGTACCTGATTAAATTCCGCTCGTGTTACAGGGAGATTAAGTTCCGTTTCCTGTAACAAGCGGGGTGTCACTGCAGGGTTGAACGCTTCTACGCCGGTGGTCATGGTACCAAACAGGAACAAATAACTCACGGAGGGTAAAGAGCAGCAAATAACCAAGTCCAAAAACACCCGTAAAAGCAATAATTCAACTGCAGCAGTATAGTAGTAAAAACAGATTTAATTCCACAACGAATCCTTTGGCACGAACAAAAGCACAATACACAATATAGACAAGCGCTTTCGCCTGGACAATTCCAGGCTTTATAAATTTATTTGTAAACATTTATAAATGCCAATGGCCTTATATTTGGCCATTGGTATGCTTCCTCAACTGTATGCATCCTTTATTTGGAGCTGTCATAGCTCTGTTTAGCTATTTGCAGAACAGTACTCCGTTACCAACGGAGTACATTTCTGCAGATAAACACTCTTCCATGGACAGTTTAGTGTTTCCTGGATTGCAAATTTACCTAATTTGCATAGCTTTCAGCAGAAAATGAGGTAATTTGCATACCATGACGCTGTCCATGCAAGAGTAGGTTTAGCAGCTCTCGTGCACACCCCTGCCGGCTGTTCCTGGATCACACGGCAGACATATTGCCTGTTTGACATCTTACTCTACTCTACAACTCCATGCAAGCTTTCATAAATCCGGCCCAATGTCTTTGTGCATGGACACTATCTGACAGTAAAGTGAAGATGTTTTCTTGTACTCTGGGACTTGTGTTTATTTTATCTGGACAATATTATCATTTGAGAAGGCATACATTAAAGTTCTGTATAACTGCAAGCTGCAGAACATAGTACATACTTCATAATGTAAAAGAAACAACAGTTATCCTGTACAACGAGAATGTACAGCTATGCATGTTTTAAAATTGAACTTAAAAACTATCCTCTTAATTCTAGCTCCTGCCCATGTCAGGACCCTAATTAACCCCCCCCCCACACACACACACACACACACACACACACACACCTCTCTATCCCTCTCATTATTCTAATTCTTTTAGCCTTCTACTACCTATACTCCCTGTTAATAGCAACAATAGCGTGTATTTATTACTAATCTAGTTCTGTTTTTCTGTGATATTATGACATACTGGGGTGAACCTCTGCTTTTCCCTCAGCATTTTATTTTTGTATACACTTTTCATGCAACTTCTGCTACTGTAAATATGTGCAATGATATAACTAGGTAATTTTTCTTGATTTTTCAGTGTTTGATATAACTATGTAATTTTCTTGTTTTTTGAATGTATGCATGCATGTTAATTTCTTGTTATTTTATCTAGAGCTTTTCTCCTCGGGTCTACACTGAAAACAGGCCTTTAGCTCAGCTGGACTAACCCGGTTAACAAATAAATAAATAAATAAATACATACATACATACATACATACATACATACATAAATAAATTAATATATAACATAGAAAGACTGACCATGTTTAGAAACAAATGTATATATTATACATTACACTCTGCATGATTGTACATTGCACTGTGCCTGTTCACTAGAATGAGTATATATTTTTTTCTACGTAATTAGTCTGAACTACCCTGTAATTGCTTATATTTCTGCATTTTTTGTTTGTGAATTTTTTTGTATTTCACTCGGGCTGTGTCTAAAATTAGTCAGTGTTGATCAGGGCACTACCCTGATAAACAAATATAACTAAATAATTAAACATATTCTATGACATAACATATGCTATCCTAATGACACAAGCACATAGTGCAGATTACTATTACAACCCTGCACTGCAGACTAGTTAATGGATGAACAATATAAGTAATACCAAGACATACTGAAAACATCACATGACACATGTCCTTAGGCCTTGGGTGTGCTTTGAAAGGAATTACTGCAAGGCATTTACCTGTGGTGGTATTGCTCCATATTTTGAGGTCTACCTATTGGTCTGAAGTGGTACCAGCTGTTTTTTGTCTATACATTGGCATTACTGGTAAGCCTAAAACACCACTGAGGCAAAATGATTACCAAATAGTTGTTAAGTTGTTAAGAATGAAGCCCCACTAAGTGAACAAGTTGGACAGCCTCTTCAGTGCTAACATCTGTGTGCCCTGTAAGTTCTAGAGACAGGAATCAACCTGTTGCTGACAGATATTGACTTTCATAGTTCAATTTTCTCTGCCATCTGTGATGTAGAATGTTTTCATTTATTTGTGTCTGTCTATAACTTAGAGTGGAGGGAAATTTTGAATATGGTTTATTCAATAGGCTTGTAATGGTCTGTAGATGGATTGTCTATTGCTAACCTATGAACTTATGAACCAGTTGGTGTAAATTGTTGCTTAGACAGACTTGAAAAGACGTATATACACACAAAGTCCAAACAGCCACTTGTGTAAATGAGACGCTGGAGCAACAGATAAGTAGAATTATACACACAGTACCATCCAGCGTAACAGCCAACAGCAACAAAAAGACAGACCACAGATGAAAAATCCAAAAGCTGGTTTAATAGTAGAACAACAGATAAAAACAGTGAATATGGTTAGCGCTTTCGTGGTCTCAAACACCACTTCTTCAGACCTTCATAAAAAATTCTTTACTCTAACACACCTTCTTTTAAACCAATTCATACAGTCATGAACCTATAAGCAAGCTTACTCAATTAAACCCAGCTTCCAAGTGTTTAACCCTTGCCTGTTCAATGCTTTAAATTACATTTGCTCAAACAACTACACACATATATATATATATATATATATATATATATATATATATATATATATATATATATATACACACACACACACACACACACACATGCTCCATAATCCTATCTGCCCCTTAAAATTATTCCTAAAAAATAGAAACATTCATATAAATACTATTATAATATTATAATATTCAACATAGCTTAAAGTATTCATTGTTACATAAAAAACATTTATGAAAACTTAACTATAAAAATCCATAATATTTATTTGAACAGACTTCTATTCTTTAAAATGGGTTGTATTGGAATTCTATTATTCAACCCTTTTGCCCGGTCTGCCCTTAATCTAATTATCTAACGTGTCTCCGAGGTCTCAGTGGTGTTTCTAATATCCCCACCTCTTTCATTTTCATGAACTTGTTCTATCACTGTAAACTCAAAAGCATGGGTTTAATCTGTAGCTAAGACATGTTTTGCCAGTGCTTTGGAATTCCAATCATGACTGTATGAATTGGTTTAAAAGAGGGTGTGTTAGAGTAAAGAATTTTTTATGAAGGTCTGAAGAAGTGGTGTTTGAGACCACAAAAGCGTTAACCATACTCATTGCTTTTATCTGTTGTTCTACTATTAAACCTGCTTTTGGATATTTCAGCAGTGGTCTGACTTTTTGTTGCTGTTGGCTGTTACGCTGGATGGTACTGTGTGTATAAGACTTGAAAAGACATCTCTAAAAGTTTCCAGAGGAAGTTAAGGAAAGATTTGTAACATTCTTACACTTATTTTGTGAGCTGATGTTGTGTAAATATGATTTTGATGGCACATATATGTTTGGTGATCATTTTATTTTGATGCGTTGTGTTTCAGTTGATGTTATTTTGATGTTATGCCATTAGACTCATATGTCTGTAGCAAGACTTTCTGGCAAATAGTGGATATTGAAGTGATAGGAAAATTGCTCTGCTAGCTGCATGAAGCTTGATCTACGCACCTCTCAACCACTTAGCAAATGAAGGCTGGACAAAACCAAAAATAATGGGGGAAAAAGTCCAAAAATAAGGACGATTTCCTCTTATAAACTTAGAAAGCTGCCAGAAGTAGCATACATTTTTTTGAAGGATATGAAGTCTGAAACTCAAATGTCTGTCATTATTTAGTGACTTCAGTTTTCAAAAATTCTCCAGAAAACTACAGAGCTTATGGTATATAAACTAAAAATAAGGTCTGGTGGCACTATGCCAGGGTACTCCTGTTGAGGGATTGGAAGGGTGGCCTAATGGTTAAGGTGTTTCCCTTACAAACACAAGGTACAGGGTTTGAATCTCACAGGGGATAATTGGCTAGGCTTAAAATGGCTCACAAGGGCAGTTAGCCTAGTACTAATCTATGAATCTATGAATCTATGCTAAGCTTGTAAAGGCCCCATGGCCATTTGCCTAGTACACACCTAAAATATGAGGCAAATATTTGCACATTCTGCAAAAATCTGGACTGTTGTGAGGTATGATGGCCTATCCCTGTTTGAATAGGAGGGTCAGCAGGAATAAAGAAAATAATGGAATGATGAAGGATTTGAGGAATATGTTTCCATTGTGCAACTGATGTGCTGAAACATTATTCTGCAGAAGTAAAGTGATGTAGATGTGACCGCAATGTTTTGCATACTATAGCCTTTATTACTGCCAGGATGTCCACTATTAGACCATAGAAGATTGTGACTCTACTACTACTACTACTACCCACACAGCAGTTGGCAAGCATTCAAGTGTATAGTCAACATTATATTTCTGCCAAATGCCATGCAGTGGTCATGGCATGCAATGTGTGGCTGTTTCAACAGGTAACTTTGGGCTTCCTGTGTGGTACCCTCTCCAGTCTCATTGTCTACAACCACTTACTTTTCTTTTACTAAGCAATATTATATCAAAACATAAGAATATCATATGAAATGAAGTGGGGGCTGCCACCCCCGATGGGGGCTCTGCCCCATACCCCCCTAACTATATATTCTAACTCCAGGGTCGCACTACAGTGGGGAAGGGGGCATATTCCATTTACTTTGTAATAATAGTTGTCAGTGAAATGAACTTTCAGTGAAATGAAGTTTCAGTGAAATGAATTTCAGTGAAATGGTGTCAGTGAAATGAAAGTCAGTGAATTGAAAGTTCAGTGAATTGAAGTGAACCCATATATATATATACAACACACACACACACACACACACACACACACACACACACACACACACACACACACACACACACACACACCTCTGTTTCAGAGGTAGCTATGGAACAATTGTATTAGACTATAGCCAGGAAGGATTGATTGGCTAGATGATATGTGTAACACAGTAGGGGCTGAATGTAGCCTACTATATAAAAAAACTAAAGAAAATAATTTTTTGATGTATTGTCTAAAGTGGTATATAAATAACCAGCAAGGACAGATACTTTCCTGCCCCAATAAGATTATGCAGATAAGCAAAGGGGTAGGATTCTAGAAGAAAAACATGGCCTTGCAAATCATACTTTTGAGGGTAGAGCAATGCTCCAAATGATTGACTTTTAGGTGGTGAAAGCGGGTTCAGGCGCCTAGACAGTGAGACATTTCCCTGTGGTACATTTGACTGGAGACACATGGCTGAAGTGACATTCAGCTACAGAGAAATGTGGCTGTTTGCAAATTCCCTGTGGGCAAAGAGAAGCACACACTGCCATGCTCGCTAGCTTTAATAACCAAATGCATGGTGGCAGAAGAAGTAATGAGCATTGCGCTCAGTGTACAGTACATGCTTATGTAACTACAACATGTAGAAGTGTGCTACAGCATGCAGGAAATCCTGCAGGCTACTGTAGTCACATTTATGCTCCAGTATGCATTTTAGGTAATGTTCCCTAGAGAATATAAAGGAAGGCACTTCCCATTGTGCACTGCATTTGTACTGCCACTGACATACCCTCTGTCCAGCCTGCTGCTGATGCCTGCCATATTGCCTGTTGTCTCATGTTCCCTTGGGGACCATGGACATTGTTTTCCCCCTGTGACTTTGGTTCTTGAAGTTGTGGGCATGGCAACACATTCTTCTCTTTGCCAACAGGGAATTTGCAAACAGCCATACTTCTCTGCAGCTGACTGTCACTTTAGCCATGTGTCCCCAGTCAAATGTACCACAGGGAAATGTCTCGCTGCCTAGTTGCCTGAACCTGGTGAAAGCAAAACATTGAACTATTTGAACATCAATACAGGATGCCAGGAACAGTGCTATCAGTCTTTTGATCCACACACTGTCCCTAACAATAATAGTAATAATAATAATAATAATAATAATAATGATGATAATATTCATGAAACTGTGTGAGGAGATTGGACTTAAGAGCATATAACAAATGGACACTGTTGCTTTAAGTTATAGCAAGCACCCAGCTCTATGTCAAACACCTGAAGGGCAAATATGAAAGTATTGTGTTTTCCTGTGCCTTACTGTGCTAAATTTGCATAAACACACACACACACACACACACACACACACACACACACACACACACACACACACACACACACACACTGTTCCCCAGGCAGGGCTAGTAATACCTTGAGTATCATAACTTTCTGTCACCAGCCAGACCAGTCTTGAACAGCAATTCTGCAAATTATTACATACTGCTGAACCATTGCTTTAGGACACCAAATGTTTTACTACAGGTTTGTCTGTATACTTATTTGTACCTTCCCTCAACAAAATGTTGGGGACTTTGTTGTTCTTCAGTCTTGGTTGTACTGAGTCCGTGAGTAAAAGGTATTACCTGCTAATACACAGAGATCTCGTGCCACATCTGTCCCCTTTTTTACCAACTGATGACCAGTATGTCCTAGGTTTCTTTATTTCTACACCAGTTTATGATTGCTCACATACTTATCAGCATGATATCCTTAACAAGCATGGCTTTTAATGAATTTATGACACAGGCCATGTATTTGCCATAAGCAAGTCTGACAAATTCATCTCATTCTTTGCTTTCAGGTTTCAGTAATGATCATGCTACTTACAGAGCAAAGAGCTTATTAATTGATGACATGGAAGTTCTTATGTGTCACAATATAGTACCAAGACCACAGGCAAGTCTTTCAGCTTGCAAAATGTTTGCATGAATTCCTTCATTCCAGTGGAGTATTTGGCAGTGAAATGTATTCCCCTGCATACTGCAACATGCAGGTGAGGATTGCATCTAGTATCCTTGACATTAAAGAGTGAAATATGCCTAATGTACCATGTGTAGGCTGCTGGAGTGCCTTAACATGGAGGGTAGATGAAACCTAGATGACCAGCAGGCTGGGTCAGTTATAATCATGTCCATTATAATGTTAACCAGAGTTTATCTTCTCTGTTGTGGACAAGGACTTATTGATCGGAGAGGGTGGCTGACCTCTGCATTTCACAGAATTGCTGGCATCACCATGATCTGCCTGGGTATCTGACTCATCTGTCAAAAGCATTTATTTTGTCCATCATTGCCTTCATTCATTTTAGTTTCACTATTTGCAGCACCCAGTCAGTCTTCAGAATGTACCATTTAAAGTGCATTGAATCCTGTGTTTTCTTTTTAAATTGGATGCAGTTGAATGAGGACCTGATTCACCTATCCCTATCCCTCATTACTGTTATCTCTTGAATGATAACAACCATAGATAATGCACATATATCTATGTGACAGTGCACAAGTGTCTTATTGTATGATTTATCATCCAGGTTTTACTATACTACTTGGATTTGCAAGGCCATGTTTTTCTTCCAGAATCCCCCCCCCCCTTTGCTTATTTGCATAATTCTAAAACTCAAGGAGCTGTACTCCTCTACTACTTCAGAACAAAATGGGTATAAGAATTCCATACATTCATCATTATCAGAATTTAAGAAACCTGTAAATCATTTGCTTTTCAGTCATTTCCCAAAGAAGCAGTACCGATTTTGATACTCTTACTGGGGCAGGAACGTATCTGTTCTTGATGGTTATTTATATACCACTTTAGACAATACAGCAAAAATGTATTTTCTTTACTTTTTTACTTTCTTCCATGTGAGCTTCCATATGATTTGTGCAAAAATACAGTGAAGTCCTTATATCACCCATTTAATACCTATTGTTTTTGTTTTTTCAATAATAAATCTTTATTATTTTTCCAATTGTTCATACAATAATACACAAAACAAAGAAAAACAAAACAGTACCTAAAAGAAACTTATAACAACAATACTACAATATATATACATTATATACATGAATGCTTCCAACAGTTAAATGAGATCAGTATACATTGAAATAAAATTCTGAGAAAGAGTATTAAAAGATCTAGTATCAATATACAGGTTTATTAATACTGACTTCCAAATTAAGTATGTATGTCCAGGGGTTAAACTGGATTCGGAACATTAAGCCAACACAATATTGAAGATTTGCTCCCATATTTTTGGATTGTTTATATTTTTCTTATGATCCTTGATTAATAATTTATGTGCTAGAATATGTTTTATCGCTACACTTTTAAAATTTTTCCATGAGGTCTGGGATGGATTAAACCAATTTGTAGCTATATAAAGCTTCGTTAACAAGAAAATATTTATAAGTATGATCATTTGGGATCTATCCAAGTTATTCGGAGGGATATGTAGAATGATAAATTCCTAGGAAAGTGTGGAATGTTGATAACCCATCTTTTGTAATTGAATTTTTAAAGAGTTCCAAAGTTTAAATATACATTTACTGCTCCAGAACATGGGTAGAAGATCAGCTGTTTGATCAATACAGTATGGGCATTTGGGTGAATTTTTGGAATTGAAATTATGCAGACTGAGACGAGTGTAATAGGCATTATTAAATATCATCAGCTGAGTAAATAATAACTTTTGAAGAGATACTGATTTTAAGGTTAGGTTAATTGCTTTTAATATTTTATTATCATCAATCAATGGTATTTTATCCTTCCAGTATTTTGACAAGAGTATTTGGTTTTGATATTTCAAGTCTTTTACCAGATTATATGTAGACGTTATGAATTTAGAGTCCTGTATAAGAGTTTGCCATAAATTTGAACAATTAGTTAAATCTTCCTCCTTAATTCTGAAATCACTAAAATAGCTTATGGAAAGATCCTTTAACTGTCTCATTATAATTAAATAAGATTTAGGAAGGCTCATCTCCTTTAATGTATTATATATTGAAATACCAAGATAAGGATATAAATCAAGTACAGTTAAATTGACTATAAGTGGAAATTTTTTAAGCTCCATCAATTGATTATTAATTTTCAAATTTGGATACTTATGAAAGGGTTGGAAAGTCATCATATATTGCAAGAGATCTAAAGATTGAAAAAAAATTGTAACAATATTATGTATAATCTAATATGCTCCATTAAAGCATATAATTTGAAGGTATCTTTATTTAAAAAGGGTAATGCCTTAGGGTTAATATCCAAACTAACAGCATGTTTGTAATTCAAAACCAACCACTTAGGTGACCATTTACTACTGGGTATCTCAAAGTTAGCCACTCTTAGAATTCTATTAGAATTTATTATTAAATAATATAATTCAAAATTAGGTAAATCTAGGCCTCCCTTATTTTTCGGAGTCATCAATTTATCATAAGATATTCTAGTTTTTTCTAGGCTCCCATACAAATTTAGCTAATTCCGTATAAATTTGTTTAAAGAATTTCTTGGAAATTGAGACTTGAGTAGCTCGAAAAATATATAACATTCTGGGGAGTACATTCATTTTAATGATTGAGACCTTTGCCATTGTTGGTAATTTCAGATTATTCCATCTTTTTAAATCAGACAATATATGATCCCAAATCAGCTTAACATTATTCACATAGAAATCTCTATTATCTGTGGAAAAAACAATACCCAAATATTTTATTTTTTCTTCGGATTTTAACTGAACTACCAATGGTAAAAGCGAAAAGGGTTTAGGTGTTTTTAAAGGAAATAAATTGTTTTTTTTTAAGATTTATTTTATAATTGGATATCTCTGCAAATTCATCCACTGCTTTTAATATTTTCTTGGTATCTGAGACAGGCATTGTACAGTAGATATTTAGGTCATCAGCAAAAGCAGCCATGGATATTTTAGTACCATGGATTTTTGGGGCATTATGATATGTATTTTGCTTAATATGTAAAAATAATGGTTCTAAATATAAATTGAATAATATAGGAGATAACGGACAGCCTTGACGCGTTCCATTCTTAATTTGTATTCTTTTAGAAAAGTTTTTATTAATGTATAAAGTTGTATAAGGATTATTATATATTTTTTTAATGTTATAATAAAGTCTTGGGGTATATTAAAGTACGATAAAATATCAAACAAAAATTTTAAATTAACTCTATCAAAAGGTTTTTGTGCATTAGTTATGAGTGCGTAAACATTAAGATTTCTGTGACTGGCGTAAGAAATTAGTGTATGAAGTGATAACGTATTGTCAGTAGTTTGTCTGCCGTTTATAAAGCCAGCTTGTTCATTAGATATTATTAAACTTATTACCTTCTTCAATCTATTAGCTAAGATAGAGGTCATCATTTTCATATCTATATTTAAAAGTGAAATAGGCCTATTGTTATCCGGGTTTTGCAGATCTGCATTTTCTTTAGGTATAAGAATTGTTTTTGATGCATTAATTTATTTTATTTATTTTATTTTACATTTGTTAACCAGGCTAGTCTAGCTGGATATATTTCCATTTTCAGTAGAGGCCCGGGGAGAAAAGCTCCACATATAGAGATTACAGATTACAGACTGGTAGGACTTAGACAAGGAATATTGTTATCCAAACAAGAGTAGGAGTTAAAAATTTCTAGACAATCTAAATGCAATCATAATGAATATTATTACATAGTTTAAAAACAAGGAAACAAAAAATTGAAAGACCAAGGACAGAGAAATGTACATTGTTACCAAAAGGAAAGGAGTTTAACTATCTGGATAATCTAAAATAACATCATATTGAACATTTTTGCTTAAGTTTAACAGCAGGTGAAGAAAGTGGAAGACCAAGGAGGAGAGAGAGACAACAATAGAGAGAGATTAGAGATACAGGTATATAGGAAAAGAGTCATAGCCAAATAGGGAGGAGAGAAATATGAGAGAGGTATGTAGGGTGGAGGGAAGCTAAGGGGAGAAATGAGGAGGCACAACAGAAGGGAGAGAAAAGAGGGTTGAGGGAAACAACATTTAGTCAGGATTAGAGCAGGGACACATCCAGTGGCTTTTGAGGTATGTTCTGAGTTTTTGTTTAAACAGAAAAGTAGTTGGAATGGAAGTAAGTTCGGTAGGAAGTTGGTTCCAGTGTTTACCGATGGAGTTTGAGAAGAGGAGTCACCAGCTAGGTTATTAGATTTGGTTAGGGTAACTAGCAGTTTGCTAGATGAGCGGAGTGAGTTTAGATTAGCATATGGGGTTAAGAGGTTAGAAAGTACAGGTGTGTTAAGAGATTGGTAGAAAGCTCTTTGGACAAATGTAAGTTGGGAAAGAAGTAACATGTTTGACAGTTCAAGCCAGTTCAGTTGCTGCAGATACAGACAGTGGTGAGTTCTGAAAGGTTTCCCAGTAACAAATCTAGCTATGTTATTGTAGGTAGTAGACAGTTTGGAAAGATTGTTTTTCTTGAGGTTAGTATAGATGGGAGAAGCGTAGAGAAGAGTGGAAATGAGATGAGAGTGGGCAAGAGTAGTTTTGGCTGGGGAGGTTAAGAAAGTCTTAATTCTATAGAGAGAGCCGAGTTTCCTATTTACACATTTAATGGTGTTGTTGATATGACAGTCAAAGGTAAGATTGTTGTCAGTTGTGACACCTAACAGCTTGGTAGTAGGGTCGGGTGTTATAATGGTTCCATTGTTAGATAAGATAGTGAAATCTAAAGCTGGGGATCTGGTAGTAGGCTTAAAGAGTAAGAGTTTGTTTTTTTTTGCGTTTAGGAGTAGGCAACGATTTAAGAACCAAGTTTCAACTTTTGAAAATACAGTTTGAGTATTTGTTTGAAGTTCAGAAATGGATTTAGCAGAGCAAATTAGTGTGGAATAATCAGCATATTGTATACAAGTAGCCTGGGGAATAGCTACTTGTAGGTCATTTATAAAGAGGGAGAAAAGAAGGGGTCCAAGGATAGAGCCTTGGGGGACTCCGAGTGAGATTGGGAGAAGAGATGAGAGTTCCTTATTCCAGAGGACGGCCTGTTTCCTGTTAGTGAGATAGGAACTAAACCAGTGGACAGCGTTAGGTTCTAAGGAAAGAGATTCGAGAATTTTTAAGAGGAGAGAGTGGTTGACCATGTCAAAGGCCTTGGACAGGTCAATAAAGAGAGCTGAAGATAGGATGTTATTATTGCGATTTTTGTTAATAAAGTCTGTGAAGGAGAGGAGAGCGGTGGTTGTGCTATGAAAAGGCCTAAAGCCATGTTGACAGTTTGTAAGAATGTTGTTTTTTATTAAGTGGTTCATTAACTGATGGTGAACACATTTTTCCATGATCTTTGCTAGTGGGGATAAGAGAGCTATGGGTCTATAATTAGAATAGTCATAGGAGTTCCCTCCTTTATGTAAGGGTATAATGTGAGAGATTTTCCAGATATCAGGTATGGTTTCTTCATTAACAGTTCTATTAATGAGAATGGATATAGGATAGGCTATTTCAGAGGCTGCTTTTTGAAGGAATTCAGATGGCAGTTGGTTAGCTGAGGGGGAGCAAGGTTTGAGTTTGTGGATACATTTCAGAATAAAGGAAGTAGGGATGGGTTGTAGCCTAAAGGTTGGTAGTTTGAGGGATGGAAGGTCAGGGATATTAGTGTTGTCACTAGAGAGATGAGAGGCCAAGGAATTAATAGTATCAATAAAGAATGAGTTGAAGGTATTGGCTGTATCAAGGGCGGAATACTTTTCAGACCCGGAAGGGGATGGAGTGGTAGTCTGTCCTGGGTGAAGAAGTTTATTTAGGGTTGACCAGAATTTTTGAGGGTTATTGTGATTTGCTTGCTGGAGATTACTATAATAACTCCTTTTATCAGAGAAGATAGCTTTTTTGGTAGTGTTTCTTAGGTGCCTAAATGTCTGATGGTCTATTGGAGATTTGCTAGTTTGCCATTTCGTCCAGGATTTGTTTCTAAGTAACATTTTTGTCTTGTATCTTTAGATAGCCAAGGGGCAGGTTTAGATTTAATTCGGATGGAGCGTTTTGGAGCATGATTATCTAGAATTGTTAGGGATGTGGTATTGAAGTAAAGGACAGCTTCTTCAAGAGGAAGTGTCTTTAGAGGATTCCAGTTGCAGGCATTTAGTTCACTTTTAAATTGAATAGGGTTGAATCGTTTGAGATCGCGGAGGGTCCTATAGATGGGAGTATTGTTAGCGCGTTTTTGTCTTAGAATGTAGGTTAGTTTGTGATCACTAAAGTCATCGGGTAAAGTTCCAGATTGATATTTTAGAAGTGGTTTGTTAACGAGAATCCAGTCAAGAATACTTTCTTTGTTGTTGAGTTTGTTTGTCCTGGTAGAGGTGTCTATTGTCTGTGTGAAGCCATAGAGGTTAATATGAGAGGTCGGGTTGTTAGTGTTTAACGAGGACCAGTCAAGGTTAAGGTCACCAAGTATTATGGTTTCTTGTGGGTAGGTGGAGGTGGCCCAACTGAGGATATTTTCTATGGTAGACGAGTTATTTCCAGGAGGTAGATAAATACAGATAATATAGATGGATTTTTTGGGTTTAGTTGAAGCTTTGAGATAAGAAGTTCAGTCTTGGTAATGTCTAGGTTCTCAGAGGGTACTAATGTTACATTTAGTTCAGTTTTGAATAATATTGCCACTCCTCCTCCTTTTTAGTTTTGCGGTCGAGTCTTAAGATGTTGTAACCTGGAGGAATGATTTCATTATCTGTAGTAAAGGGTTTTAACCAGGTTTCAGTTAAACAGAGAATATCAAAGGAGTGTTGTTCAAGAAGGGAGTGGAGATGGGTGATTTTGTTATTGACACTTCGTATATTAAGGTGCCCTATAAGTAGAGTATTAGCATTGGAGGTTGGTATTAGTAGGGAAGAGTTTAGTGTAACAGGTAAAGCATCAGATATAGAGGCTAAGGGTCCTGGGTTTGGGTGAATGTCCCCATCTGCCAAGATGGAGTGGTGATATTCAAGGTAGGCTTTGTTAGAGGAGTTCAGTAAGTATTTTAGTTTCCTGAGCAAGAGAGTCTGGGTTTTATTATGAGACAGCCTATGATATCTAGCTAGAAGGTAGCTAGGGGTAGATGTAATATTTGCGTGAGTAAAGTTTAGGCTTTCAAAGTCAGAGGCTGTATGTTTGGGAGAGTAGATAAGGTGGCAGTTAAGGTGTGATTCATACCAGGTCAGGAAGTAGGGTAGAGTAAGAACAAGAGAAATACTCAGTAGAAGTGTTAGCTTTAATAGAGTTGTTTCTATTACAGAGGTCTTAGAAGATGATTTGTAAGCTTTGATGGACATGTTGTGGAGAGAAGGAAAGGAAGAATCAAAGGAATTAGACTCAGATAATATAATAAGTAAGAAAGGTTGGCAGGATAAGTTAGAGTAAGTATTTAACTTAGGGTGGGGAGGGAAGATAGGAGGGGTAAGAGTGGGAGGTATAATTGGTAGGGAGTTGCTAGTATGGTAGGAGGTCTGGATAGGTGTAGATGTAGAGGGGGTGTGGTGTGTGAGGTATAAGGCTAAGGGTACGTGGGGTGGGTGGGATAAGGGGGTAGGGAGGGGAGCGGGGCAGAAACAGTCAGAGAAGAGAGTGAGTCAATCAGCTTAGCAGGGAAGCTGAACAGTACATTTTCCTAAGCTATGTAGTTTAAGTAGAAGTTGGGGAGAGTTAGGTAGAAAGATGGAAAGGAGAAGGTAAAAGACAAGAGTAAATCAGGCTCAGGGTGTGTGTAGGATGTGTACAGTTTGCAATGGGACCCTGAGAGGGGTACTAAAAAGTAAGTAAGCAGGAGTATTAGGATACAGTCAATTGGTGAAATTAAAATGTAGGAAACAAGAGAGAAAGGAGTGCAACAGCCAGGGAGGTAGAGTGGAGACAGTAAGAGAACAGGAGAGGCTAGATAAGCTGGGTGTTACAGCTATAGTAATGCTAGCGAACAAAGGGGAAATCAGGTAAACCAGGGGCAGGAGGGAGAAGCAATGATGGATGAAAGGGGAGCTTTTACACTGCAGAATAGGTAAGGGACAAGACAACCTTAGCTGGTGCCACGTGTGTGCTGTCCACAGGAGGACAAAACCATCAAATAAGGTAAATAGATAAATAAATGGACGTACAGCCAGTAAAGATTAATGTAAATAGTCAATAAACCGTCACTCAGGTGGAGGTAGGGGTGCTTCCTGGGTGCCAATACAGCTGGTCTGCCTTGTAGCTTCTGGGTAAGCAAGAGAGATAGGCCAGCAGGGAGGGGACAACCCGATGAGGAGCACTATGCTTAGATGCTGGAATACAAAAAAAGGAAAAGAAGGGTTAGGAAAACAAGGTAGCAGATAGAACATAGGTGGTTAGCAAAGGATTGGGTAGAGAGGTACCAAAGAAGGAGTATGCAGAAAAAAGAGTGAGAAAACAATATATCTACAAGTCACAGAAACAGGTACATCAAGATATTAAACATTTCTAGCAGCAGCAGTTATAATGCATTAATACAAGAAGCATTGGTATTAAGGAAGTACAAATTAAATAGTTGTTCATAACAGGGTTCAATGCAGATGGAAACAGAAAGCTCATTTACTAACAAATAAGGGTAGTTATGTGAACATACAAGGAGTGGGGACAGTGCAAAATATTACTCAATCATTTAGAAATAGCACGCTGACCACCCTGTACTAGGCATGGACTAGACTAGGGCAGCGTTAGTGGTATCTCTGTTCCTGGAAAGAGAAACAACCTTTTAGCGACTGCAAACAGTAGTGTAGATCGGGGCAAACACCAATAGAATAATGCTTTCCTGAAGCAATAATTATGTACCTTTTAGAGACTAAAAGTCTACACACAAAGTTCTGATTTTAGGGATCTCAAGAAGGTAACACAGTAGTCAAGGCTATACCAATCACTACAGACTAAGTGCAGTGTACACAAATCAACTCCATACCATCACTAGACAAATTGCGGTGGATAAAACAAGGACAAACTGCCCTAGCACAGTTTTTGCAGTACGTAGACTGTTAGGACTTCAGCGACTGTAGGAAAACACACTACAGTAACACACTTGAACCTTACATAAAAAAATAGCGTGCTCAGGCCGTTAGAACCTTAGCGACTGCAGGAAAACACACTACAGTAGGGCACAGGACTATAATCAATGACGAGCAGTCACAGAATAGCGTATTCTGTACTCCGGTTTCCCGGACCTTAGCGGCTGTAGGATTACCACTAAGCACAGGTTTATAACAAAAAATATAGTCAAGAAAGCAATGTCTCAGCTGTAAATACAGACACAAAATAGCATTTGCTGTACTCCGGATACCCGGACCTTAGCGACTGTACGATTATCACTATGCACAGGTTTATAACAAAAAATATAGACAATAAAGCAGTGTCTCAGCTGAAAATACAGTCACAAAATAGCGTTTGCCGTATTCCGGTTGCCCGGACCTTAGCGACCGTGGGATTACCACTATGCACAGGTTTATAAGAAATAATAGAGGCAATAAAGCAATGTCTCAGCTGAAAATACACACATACATGGAGCACACCACGCGGGCAGCCAAGGAGAGTCTGCAGTAGTTCAGATGGAGTTTAAAGATGGCGCCTCAGAGAGGAAGCCACTACATGTAGACTTCAAGGGGGAAGGGGGGGGGTGTAGACAGAAGGGGAAGCCAATAGCATGAAGGGAATAGGAGAGGGGCGGGAGGCGATAGCACTGGAAAACAGTCAGAGAAGAGAGTGAGTCAATCAGCTTAGCAGGGAAGCTGAACAGTACATTTTCCTAAGCTATGTAGTTTAAGTAGAAGTTGGGGAGAGTTAGGTAGAAAGATGGAAAGGAGAAGGTAAAAGACAAGAGTAAATCAGGCTCAGGGTGTGTGTAGGATGTGTACAGTTTGCAATGGGACCCTGAGAGGGGTACTAAAAAGTAAGTAAGCAGGAGTATTAGGATACAGTCAATTGGTGAAATTAAAATGTAGGAAACAAGAGAGAAAGGAGTGCAACAGCCAGGGAGGTAGAGTGGAGACAGTAAGAGAACAGGAGAGGCTAGATAAGCTGGGTGTTACAGCTATAGTAATGCTAGCGAACAAAGGGGAAATCAGGTAAACCAGGGGCAGGAGGGAGAAGCAATGATAGATGAAAGGGGAGCTTTTACACTGCAGAATAGGTAAGGGACAAGACAACCTTAGCTGGTGCCACGTGTGTGCTGTCCACAGGAGGACAAAACCATCAAATAAGGTATATAGGTAAATAAATGGACGTACAGCCAGTAAAGATTAATGTAAATAGTCAATAAACCGTCACTCAGGTGGAGGTAGGGGTGCTTCCTGGGTGCCAATACAGCTGGTCTGCCTTGTAGCTTCTGGGTAACCAAGAGAGATAGGCCAGCAGGGAGGGGACAACCCGATGAGGAGCACTATGCTTAGATGAGAGTTGTGAGTAAAGCTGGCTTTCTCTCCAGATGGTGCATTATGTTGAGATGAACTCACTTCCGCATACAATGTGCATACATAAGGGTAAGCTACAAGGCATGTAGTTCCATGTTTAAATCTCAGCTGTGACACTCTTTCCCATTTACGCTTATAAGGAAAAACAGTGAAGTACTTAGTTACAAAAGGCTGCAGATTTTCAAGGTTTCCAAGCACAGTCCGTACAGCATCCTGTTCCAAAAAATGAAAGAAACACAATTTTTCCTCAAGATCCTGTAAAATGTCCTCTTCATTAGATGGCAGGGTTGCAGTGTATTTAGTTTCCCCGAGTCTCTTCCCATCATTGTTTTCGTATTGTTTATTATATAATTAAATATATGCAGAAGTATTTTACCAAGGATATCACAAAAGGTTTTGTAAAACTCTGCAGTCAGACCATCCGGTCCTGGAGCTTTATGGGGTTTCAAATTATTAATTGTATCTATTATCTCCTCAGAGGAAATTGGCTTAGTTAAATCCACCTGAGATTCATCACCAATTTTCGGAAAGATGATCTTCTGCAGAAAATCATTATTAATCTTAATTGTAAGTAATCCCTGATGATCACCATACATTTGAGAGAATATTAATTCAAAGATATTCATAATATCTTCAGTATTAGTATATCTTTTATTGTTAAACTGTATTTCAGGAATTTGAGAAGGTATTTTCGATTGGTTAATGATACGAGCCAATGCCTTTGATGGGATCTGAATATGATTGGCATATTTTACCAATATTTTATGTTCATGAAACTACAACCTACTATTTTGAAGCAAAAAAAGATCCTTTTGACATTTTAATAATTCCATTTCAGTTTGATTGTTATAATTCCTAATTAAATCCTGATCTAATAGCTTAATTTTAGATTACAGTTCTTGTATCTCTCTAGTTTGTATTTTCTTATAATACGTAGCTTTTTGGAGAAAGATCCCCCTTATTTGTGCTTTGGTTGTCGCCCATTCTATATCGGGTGGATGTCGCTGTTTGGAAAAGTTAACTAGTAGAAGATTAAAAGTCTAATACCTGTTGTTTTAACCCCTTCAAGAAAACACTGGAGGACAGCACATGTACAGAAATATGTAGTAGCTTATATTCAACCCCTACTATGATACAAGTATCCATCTAGCCAATTCATCCTTCCTGGCTATAGTCTAATGCAATGGTTCCATAGCTACCTCTGAAACAGCACAAGCAAGGGAATGGAAACATATTTCTCCACCTTCTTGGCAGTAGCTATTAGTGTCCCCCAATGCTCTATACTAGGCCTTATACTTTTCAACATATTCATCAATCCCCTATTCAGTGTTACAAAACATGCAACTACAGTTCAGTACAGAAATGACTCAGTCCTAATCTGTGCTGCCAAAACTCTCTCTAAACTTCAAATAATTTTGTGACAATTCTTCTTATCAATTGAAACATGGCTAAATAATTCACAGCTACTTCTAAACCCTAAAGAAAACTAAATTGTTGCTCTTCACCCTAAAACACTTTTTTTGCCAGCACAACACTATTGTCTCTGGCATAAGTAAACCCAGTGGCGGCTGGTGACTTCAAATCAAAGGGGGGCTGCAGGAGACAGGTGAATGGGTGGGGTCAATGGGAAGGGGTGCGACCAACTAGAAAGGGGAGGAGCTATGCTCAAAACCACAAAAACTAACTTTAATTAAATACGCTGCCCTGGATGCCAAACCGTCATTATGAGAGTCCAATCATGACAAAAATAAGTGTAGGAGAATAAAAATATTTCAGTGCATTGGCTGCATGACAGCTTACTTAATATCTAGATGGAAACAAAAGGTTGTGAGGCATGAAAAAATAAATTACTTTTTAAATACATTACTGGAATGCCAGTCAAAATCGAGTAGAAGAAAAACAAGCAGCACTCAACTCAAACCAATTGTCCTTGCACTGCAGTTCTAATTATAAATTATATTCAGCTTTATTAAAGTAGCAAGTAACATGCTGAAAGTAGAAATCTCTGTGATGCCCCGACTTGTAAAAATGTTTCTTATCCAAAAAAGACATGCTGCCTGACAACTATCTACTTGTTTCATGGGGAAAACATGATCAAAGTAAAAAATGAAAAGCAAACAAGAAACAAGCTCAAGATACATTGCTTAAAGGATTACTTTACAGGTTATGGACCACACATGATTGGCATTCTGTTTAGTTTACGAGTAAAGCCTATAGAGATGACTGGAAGTCTCCAGCAAGTGTAATGAGCTTTTTAAAATAATGTAATCCTGTCCTTCAGTAACCAAGACTTATACATTATCTAGTTAAGTATTCTCTGCATGGCAATAACAGAAAGGCTTTCAATGTTGGCAATTCTTTAACAGTATGCTTATTAAAGCTTACTTGCCTCTTACGATCTCAGACAAGCTTATCTTATGGTCATTGAAGCATTGCTACTTAAACACAGAGCAACAGGCACTTTCTGAGTAATAAGCATAAATCAACGTACAAACATATGACAGAAACCAGACCATTCTGCAAAATCAAGGACAGATGAAAAGCCACTGTAGTACTTGTGTCTACCCTGGATGGGGGGACACTCTGCACATGTTACACTGCATAACTACTCCTTGCCTTGTTTGGACACATCCAGAGTCACTACATGGGGGAGTGGGGTGCAACAAGTATGTCACAATTTGAAATGTCTCTGGCTGACTGTGATGGCCCTGACACATTTGTCCTACCTCTCAACCTCAGAGCAAGAAATCTGGACAAAGCCATACATAGAAGTGAGACAAAGGCCCCAAAATAAGGACAATTTTTAAATATTGCTCTTATAAATTTAGAAAGATAATAGAATAGGTCTTGCATTAGTATGAATTTTCTGAAGGGTATGAAATCTGAAACTTAAATGTCTGTCATTATTTTCTAACTTCAGTCTTTAATGATTTGTCACTAATTTGCCAAAAAAACACAATTTTATGAAAAATGGACAAAAAATGTGATGCAAAAATTAAAATAGCCACACAATACAGCTGGGAACCTGTCAAAGAAGGGACACTTTAATATTAGTACTGCTAACTTGAGCAGTTGACAAAATAAAAGAATCTACATGCATTTCAAGTAATCTATAACTTTGATTATTACAGTTATTTCTTAATTGTAAACCCTCCATGTTTTCTTCCAACATTGCTATTTTGTGGAGGGATTATTAGGGGGAAGAGCAACATTTTGAGCTAAAATCAGGGACAGTTGGGAGGCTGGCTATGCCTAATTCTATAAAGCAATTTATTTGCATGTACCTCTCAACCTGTTAATGCATTAAATCTAGACAAGGCCAAATATATTGGGGGAACATATAAACAGTACTAAAATTGCTCTTTTATAAACTGAGACAGTTGATAGAATAAGAGGTCTTACTTTAGCATGCATTTTTCTGAAGGTTATGAAGTCTGAAACTGTGTATCATTATTTAGTGACTTAATTCCTAAATGATTTGCCAGAAAACTACAAATTTTATGAGGAACAAACCAAAAATAATAAGAAAAAAATCTATTCATTCTTTGAAAATCTGGACAGTTGGGAGGTATAGTTCAGCTGAACCTCTGAGTTTGCCGCCCTTCCCCCTCACAAAATCATGGTCGAATGGAGCCTCTGCAGCCATTCCAATGATCCATTACTTGGCTATTTCACTCCATTTACCATAAACACTAATGTGCATACTGCTTTACTTCTATGATGATTTGGACTTCATTTGAAAGTTTTATTTTGCATTTTGCAGCACAAACACTAAGACATCTGCTAAACAAAGAATTGCAGTCTCACAATGAAAACAGACTTAGCATTAAAACTTCTCTGCCCTTGAAACTCACATTCATTGAAACAGCATTGAAACCCACATTCAAAGAAAATACATTTTGCCAGTGGCAGATAAAGATTAATTTTGGTCTGTTTTCAAATCATAGGCCCGTGCATATGAAACATACATGTGCTCTTTGATACACCTTCCTGATTGTACTAAATTATATTCCTTGTACAATACAGTACAGTTGTTAGAGGGCATTTTAAATTTGTTTTGAACATTTTTCCAGAAAGCAATGAAACAAAACGCATGCACCCATAATGACAAAACTGCCCAGTTCAGAACATTTCCATCATAAAAGTCTACTCAGACTTCTACAGTCTACCATTATCAGTAAATATGCACAATTCTACAGTCCACCATTATCAGTAAATATGCACAATTCTACAGTCCACCATTATCAGTAAATATGCACAATCTCTGAAGTAAGTCATCTAAATAATTCCACATTAAAGAAATTTGTAACTAATGAAGATGTTGCTGATAGCAAACACCTTTATATTACATGGTTTCATCGAAAAATAGTGTCTGTTGCCCCTGAGGAATCAATTGCCTATATTACATTAAAAAAAATGATAAGCTAGTAATATTGCAAGAGGAAATGGATGGTAAACTAACAGGCTCATAGTTAGTATCTTCACCAAGAAGGACATTCTCAGTAGGGCAGCATCCACCCCTTGTGGGAGTAGAACCCACAGCCTTCTGCATCAACAGCAAGTACACAACCTGTTGTGCTATTAACAATGCAAACCAGCTCAGCATAAGCAGCACTAAACTTCTCTTCCCCTGCAGCTCACAGCTCCTTGTAAAATCTACTCAATACTCAACTACATCTCAACTTCGCAGCACAAGAAATCTGGAAAAAGCCCACATTTATTGAGGAGGGTCAAAAGCCCAAAAACCAGGGACACATTAGACATTGCTTGTATAATCTTGGAAAATTGCTAGAATAAAATGCTGTGTTACCACCATACATTTTACTGACAAGCCCCCTGTGCAAAACAGTCAGAGCAACATACCACTATGCCAAATCAGCTGCTTTGTCAAAGAGAAATGCTGTGTTACCACCATACATTTTACTGACAAGGTCCCTGTGCAAAACAGTCAGAGCAATATACCACTATGCCAAATCAGCTACTTTGTGAAAGGGAGGAAGACTGAAACTTAAATGGCTATCATTTAGCGAATTCAGTTCTCACCATAGCTGTCAACCTCTTAGTACAAAACGCCTAGACAAACCCAGTAATGAGGGAATACAGCCCTCAAACATATTCAGTGAATTCAGTTCTTGTCATAGCTGTCAACCTTAGCACAAAAAACCTGGACAAAGCCAATAATGGGGGAATACAGTCCCAAAAATAGGGACAAATTTCAAATATTCATCTTATAAACTTAGAAAATTGCTAGAATAAAAGGTTGTGTTGCTATGTATTTTCTGAAGAATATGAAGTCTGAAATTCAAATGCCTGTCAATTTTGCTTCTGATGGAACAAAACAATTTTCAGCAGAGGGCCAGGGAGAAATACTGCAGACACATGTCTTTGTAAAATGGCAGTACACCAGAACAAATCCACACAAACACAGGGAAGAGATGCAGACTCCACACAGAAGGCACCCCAGCCAAGAATCAAACCAGAAAACCTATAGCTGCGAGGCAACAATGCTACCACTGCACCATCAAATATGCAAGGAATTCAGCATTCAGAAACCTGAAGTCTGAAATTCAAATGCCTGTCACTTTTATTTAACATTTGTTAACCAGGACAGTCTGACTTGGAACAAAAAAACAATTTTCAGCAGAGGCCCAGGAATAAATAATGCAGACATGTCTTTGTAACATGGGAGGACACAAAAGCAAACACACACAAACACAGGGAGAAGATGCAGACCCCAGACAGAAGGCACCTCATTCAAGAATCAAGCCTAAGAACCTACAGCTGGGAGGCAACAATGCTACCACTTCACCATCAAACATCAAGCATTTAAATATTTAGAAACCATAGATATTATGAGGAACAGAACAGATCAAATATGAGGCAAAAATCTGCAAATTATTTACAAATGGTGGTGGGTAGGGAATTCAGGCCCTTAACACCTGCATACAAGGTACAGGGTTCAAGCCTGAGGTATTCCCTACCACACCACCATGA
Organism: Protopterus annectens; assembly: GCF_019279795.1. Lineage (NCBI taxonomy): Eukaryota > Metazoa > Chordata > Ceratodontiformes > Protopteridae > Protopterus > Protopterus annectens. The sequence goes on along the minus strand of NC_056726.1, from coordinate 374,349,073 downwards.
GTCTGCTCTAGCCACCAGTATATAGTAACTGGGGCATTTCACACACACACACACACACACACACACACTGTTGCTGAACAGCCTCAGCCCACTGACGAGCTAAATAACTCCTTTGCCTGTATTCCTTGTGTGATTGGTCCACCCCAAAGTATTCCTTGCAGTCCAAATCCGCAATTGGTCCTGCCTGTGACTGCTGCAGTCTGGAGTGCATCCATTTTGTGATGTCATCGCCGCACAGACGTCTGGGCATCTTGGGGCTGAGATGCCTTTCCCCCTATCTAGACTGCTGAGAAAGCAGTCTGAGAGCTTGTGCACATGCGTACATGTCCGGGAATTGATTTTGTGTTTTTCATTTGTTTTTTAGGTGGGAGGGCTGCAGTCCTGCAGTCCTATGGCACAAGCCGCCCCTGAGTAAACCACAGAAAATTACTGGATGTCATCATAGAAGAACAATCAAAATTCAATCACCATGTATCACAGGTGGTTAGAAAACCTAAATACATTATACAGGGTAAAAAACCTACCCCACTGACATGGCCAGAAGATGGATAGCCTTTACTTTCTAATTGCCATCTCTACTCTATACTGCCCCAATCTTCTGTAATCTGTCCAAACCTGAGAAATGTTATAATTAAAAAGCCAAATTTGCAGTAAACTATAACAATAGAACATGCCACTGCCTAGCACTCAGACAATTAAAATGGCTAAAAGTACTGTTTCACCTAACTCTTTCTAAGCTAAGTACAATATGCAAACTTCTCTGTAAGCCAGAAAATTGCCCAGTCCTTAACAACTTAATACAACACTACTCCCCCAAAATAATTTTATGCTCTAGAGAAAAATGTCACTGTAAGCAAATCATGTAATACTGCATGTGACTGTCTATATTCAACTAGTCCAGACAATCTATGGAACCATGTCCCACTACTACATGAAATCCATTCAGAATGCAAACTCATTTAAAACATAACTAGAACTTCACCTATCAGATCAATGGATCTGCCCCTCTACATCTGCAGGATAAATGCCACTGTTATCTGCTTGTGATATCATCAAACCATCCCTTCACAAAGAATCTTGTGATCCACAACAAGTCTTCACCAGTACCTAAATAGTTTTATTAACATCTCCAATTCATATACATAGTTCTGTGACACTTCTCACAATCCCACTTATACTTCTAATATAAACCTTATGATAGCCATATATAATTATTTCTGAACCTGCTTAACACCCCCCTTTGACTACACTATGAATATTTTCTGCATTACCATATGCCTTCTTTCATTTCCATTTCTTTGAGTATCTAAGGCATAATCAAAGTATTTATTATCTGTTTGACAAAATAATAAACCTCTTCAAATGCTCAGTGTTCAACATCTGCTAAATGGATAAGTATCTTTTAGACTGTAAGAGTTCTCTTTATCTCACTTGAGTGTAATATAATTCACAAAATGTATGTGTAATTGTTAATGCATATTACTTAACGTCTATTCATGCAATTACTAAACGACTGTTTAGAAATGTCTGTAATATGTTGGAACTTTTCTCCTTTGGCCTCCACTGGAAGGTTTTTTTTTTTTTGCTAAACTCAGTCAGACAAACCTAGTAAACAAAAGAAATATAAAACAAATAAAACAGCAATAGTGATTAAAAGAAGTGCTGACAGTTTTATTTAGAATGATTTAAGATGGCCCATATTCTTTCCTGAGTCTTCTTTGCCCACCACGGTCAGACTTTTTCTAATCCAGCTTTCCATAGATTTTTGTTGCAGAGTTTACTATCTAGTGTCACTTTAAGGACTGTAGGTATAGAATAAATGGGAAGGTCAACAGATAAGGACATAATCACTTGTTCCAGTGAGTAGGTGATAACTGTGTCCAAATTAGTTCTCAGATCAAAATATCTAAAGCAATATCTGATGTAGGCTGTGCAAATCTTTCAGATCCTCAACAAAGACTGGCATACATTGTATAGAAACTGAGAGGAACACTCTAAATTCATACCTTCCATTTAGTAGAATCTGCACACAAGTGGTTTGGTTTCAGTGTCTCTATGTGGTGAATTCTGACATTTATGTTAGACTAGGTTGACATTGACTTTTCTTTTTATTTACTCCCACACTTTTCTGATGGCTTCTAACTCAGATTATTGGAGCTACAGAACTGCATGTTAATATATCATCCTCCATGCTAAACTGGATCCTAGAATTTGTTCACTTGCTCCCATCTGGGGATATCCCATTCCCACAGCATATCAAACCAACATGATGAAAGTGATGACCTGAAATATTCTTAAAAATCTGTAAGATCTATGCATTCTTGAATTCTTTTTCTTATCAAACTATCACAACAAATTCTGAATCTCCTTTTGTATCTAGAAACATCTTTAGTTTTACTTTATGGAATTCAGAAAATTTGTGAAAACTTGCACTAGCAAGAACCTAAATATAAACTGAAAATTTGGGAAGGTTGTTTTAATTTGCACCTTGAGTGGACAAGTTAAGTAGCCTCTGCTTCTCCAAGGTATAAAGGTTAAGTTTGTAAATTGTTGCCAGGTTATTACCAAACCAAATTTTAGTCTAGCTGATTATATTTTGTATTTAAAATATATAACCATGTGCTTTTCTTCCAGGAGGTTAGTCAGGTAAGTTATTTTTGTTTTAATTTTTTTCTCTTATTCAATGATTGAAAATATATACAAACTCGAAAACATAAAAAATTCAAAAAGAGCAGAAAATATTTGTAAGCATTGATAATAAAGTGAATGCATTCTATTGCACATTTAAACAACTCACAATTGGGTAATACTAAGTAAAAGAGCAAAATACAGAAAGTCATAGAAACAAGATTATATACACAGTGTTCATCTAAGACAAGTGAATAACCATAACAATAACTATGGAGAGGCTATTGAAACAGGTATATTATACAACCACATAAAAGACTGCATGAAAGGGTATATAAGTGTTTATCTAATACAAGTGAATAACCACACTGTAGAGGAAATATCAGAGTTTTTATTTTTCACTACCTACTATCAAGGCATTCAGTTGTTTTAATTTGTTGTAATATCAGAACAGGCATTCCTATACCACAGTATGAGAAGTCTGCACAAATTAGAAGAGTATAATAGTAAGAGGGTTAATCCAGCAAGTGCCTACACAAACTGTATTTAACAAAGGGACTTAGTTATATAGCAGGTATGACAGCAGGAGGAAAAACTAGTAATAAGTTACCTTAAAAATATGTATTAAGTATTGCCATGGTTGCGACAACTTAATTCCCACAAACATGTGTAGGGCAGGTCCTCACTATTACTGAAAAATAAACATCTTATTTAAAGTTATGTACTTTAAATCCAGAGATGGTCTCTGGCTAACTAAATTTGCAGATGGTTGCAAATTAGGAGCTGTCATTGCATCCCACACTGAGACAAATGTTCAATAGGAAGGGCTGACACAGACAAACAACTGGTGTCAGAGCCTTGGACTAAAATTAAATACCAAGAAATCCATAATAATATCCCTCAGGAAGTCATCCACTCCTGGTAACTATCATATTGACAACACACCCATTAGAGTTGACCCAGTACTTAGGGAGACATGTAGACAGCAATCTAGCCTTTGACCATCACATGTCTACAGTAGTGAGGAAATCATTCTATGTTAAGCAACTTACAAGGAGATTTATGGCAACTAAGTGCAAGGAAGTTATTGTTTCACTGTATTCTGCATTCATCAGACCTATCACTGAGTACAATGCCCTCTTTGGTATATACGTAACCAGGCATATACAGCAACTGGAATGTCCACAGAGGTTCCTCACTAAAAGACTACAGGACATAAGTAAACATCCTATGCAGATGGCTTCAAGGTCCTATCTGTGTTTTATGTCTCCTACAGGCTTTTAAGGGCAAACCTATGCTTGGCATACAGGGCATTGTCAGACCCAGCTCTGATGGACCTCCTGCATATCCTTAAAACAAACAGTACCAGAATTACCCATTCTAAAAATGTAAACCTTTCCCCAATGCTGAAGGATAATGCTGTCCAAGCTGCAAAATTCTTTACTAATGCATTCTACGGGCACCTACAAGAATGTATGGATCATGCCATCCCAAGGAAAACCAAGACTCACTCCTCCAAGAAAAGGAAACCAATCTGGTGGACTCCTGCCATAAACAAGCTATACAATAGAAGGAGGAAACTAGTACAGAAAAGAGTAAAATCCCAAGAAGGGAAGACATCCCTGATCAGTATCAGCACGAAACTATGATCCCTCATAAAATCGTCCAAGGCGAGCTTTGAAAGAAAATTGCCAAGGCCTCCAAAGATAACCACAAGGCATTCTTTAGCTATGTCAAGAATCTAAGTGGCAATGCTCAGATCTGCTCATAGTTAGCGCAGAATGACACAAAATACACTGAACCGACCGATATCGCCAACATCCTGGCAGACATGTTCAGCGCAAACTTTACCCCCCTCTCACCCCCAAGAGGGCCCATAACCATACCAGAAGAATGTAGAGTCCCTGAAATCACAGACACTCAGGTTAAAACAGCTCTCTCCAAAGCTAAAAACACAGCATCAATGGGACCGGACGGTTTCCCAGGCTGTGTACTACATGAGCTCAAAGATGAACTAACCCCTCACCTAAACACACTGTTCAAACTCAGCCTCTCCACAGGCTACGTATCCATAGAGTGGCGCACAACAGCGGTTATTCCGCTCCACAAAGGTGGAGCCACAACAGACCCCGGGAACTATTGCCCTATAAGCCTGACTAGCTTGGTCAGCAAGGTTATGGAACGCATCATCATGGAACTCATTAACAGATACATTGGGAACCTCCAAACAAAGAACCCTACCCAGTTCGGCTTTGTTAAGGGCAGATCATGCCTCCTAAACCTGGTGGATTTCTTTGAGACAGTTACCAAGGCTATAGATGAGGGAAAGGTGATACACACAGCCTACCTAGACCTCGCAAAGGCCTTTGACACCATTCCCCATTCTGGTATTATAGACAAGCTCACCATCCTGAACATAAACCCCTACGTCACAAGATGGGTTGCCAACTGGCTCACGGACAGAACCCACATGGTGAGAGTTGCGGGGGCTAGGTCCGACTCTAAATCGGTTACAAGTGGAGATCCCCAGGGCTTAGTCCTAGGACCCCTCCTGTTTGGCATATATGTCTCAGAGGTACAAGCAAGCACAGGAGGACTATGGCTGACCAAGTTCGCAGACGACTGCAAACTAGGGGCTATAATTGACTCTCCGGCTGACACAGACATCCTCCAAAAGGGTCTCACTGAGACGGATATCTAGTGTCAAAATCATGGCCTCAAGCTAAATGCCAAAAAGTGCATAGTCATCCCCTATGGAAAAAACAAAGTACCCACAAACTACCACATAGGTGGTAGTCCCCTAAATACGGAAGACATAATAAGAGATCTGGGGACCCAAGTAGATAGTAATCTCACCTTTGATCATCACATTGCCAAAGTGGTTAGAAAATCCTTCTACATGGCCCACCTAATCACAAAAGGGTTCGCATCCAGACCAAAAGAGGTCATTGTGCCCCTCTACTCATCACACATCAGACCCATCATAGAGTTACAACGCCCCATTTGGGATGTACCTTACAAGACACCTGCAACAGCTGGAAAGACCACAGAAGTACCTCACCAAGAGGATCACTGGCCTCAAACAGATGCTCTATGCAGCTTGACTGAAGAAATTACAGCTGTACTCGGTTGCATGCCGCTTACTCAGAGGTGATCTCTGCCTGACATACAAGGCCATGTCCAACCCAGAATTGATAGACATGCTCAACCTAAAGAAAACCTTATTCCCACGAGCCACACGCTCTAGGGATCTAAACCTCACCACAACAACAAATAGGATGTGCTGGAGGGATAGATTCCTGTTCCAGAGACTTCCCATGCTTTGGAACAAGATCCCAGTCTACATTAGGCAGAGCTCCTCACTAACACTCTTCAAAAGAAATCTTGATGAGTGGATGGGAAACAGAATGTTTATCTCGGGATCACTTCAGTGGCTCTGCTGGACAGAGGCACAGGGAACTAATCTAAGGGGGTGGCAAAAGCCAACACATTCTGGCTAGGCTCATAAATGCCTTAGGGCAGATAGCCTAGTACCTACCCATGAACCTATGAACCTATGATATAAATAGGACCTGCGGAAGAGACAGGTATGTATCCCAGAGACTACCCTGTCTGTGGAACAGGCTCCCTATCCACATGAAGCAGAGTTCCTCGCTAACCGAATTCAAGTGTAACTCGGACAACTGGATGGGGAACAGGAAATTCATCCATGGTTTGGCACCTATATCTCTAAAGGTGAAACAAAGGTTTTAATAAACAGCTTTCTGTTACATTTGCATTGCTGAGTTCATATTTGTACTGTTGATATCTCTAAAGGACACAGGCAACCTGTAAATGGATCATCTCCCAGGCCCCTGCTTGTAAATGTTTTACCTCTTAAGCCTCTACTTACACTTATCAAGGGTACAAAAAATAGTGAGAGATTTGGGATGCATTGCTAGGCTTATAAAGGCCCTTGTAAACCCCTATGAACTTATAAGAGAATTGCATTTTCCTTCAGCTTCTTTTTCAAGATACAGATTTTATTCTCTAGAGAGCCATAAATATTTCTTTGTTCACATATGTCATTAACTAAACAAATAAATACAGTGCTTTGTCTACATCATGCATTTAAATACAATGAAAAGAATCACTTGAATCATTTTTTTCTTTTTGAATTCCATTCTGAATAATAATTTCTTTATACTTCAAAGGTCAAACTCCATTTGATTCCTTCACCTTTACCAGGTCCCTGAAACACTTTAAAAAGGAACTTCCAATAAGAACGGATTTACTTCTCAGGAAGCAGACTACACCTGCTTCTCAAACATCTTTTTTCTTCAGCAGCTTTCTCTTTGTGATTTTTCCTGGCATTTGAGATACACATAAAAAAAAAAAGTTAAAATTCAATGTACTGTGGAATATCTGCTTTATATAAAAAGCTACAATACTTAATAACATAACTTTATTTAAATACAGATCACGACTGTACTGTAAAATAACTATTTCCACTATTTACATTTTAATAACTTTAACAACTTTTCTTACTCTTGATAACAATGCAGTAGGTATCCCGATCTCACTAAATTTAAAAATGTCCAATACACATAAACTGATGAAAGTACCTTAATACAAATAAAAGATTTATCTGTCATCTGCTATTATAATAGCCTGAGATCTTTGACTTACAATAAATACTGGGTGCATTAGCCATTATAGTGATCAAGAGAAATTATTAATTACATACTATATCAACATGTATGTAAGTGTAATTCTTCCTTCTATCTAGATGCAGATTATGTAACTTGCATTTACACAGTATGGAGCCTACCACAGTACTGAACTCTGACTAAATGATTACATAGGCTCCCAGTGCTATGAGGCAGATTGTGTGAAAGTACACTTTCATGGACTTTCAATACCGTAAGTTTCTCTGTTTTTCTGTGGGACATACTGAATGAGACTATTATACCCCCATACATGTATGGGGGGTACTGTCTTTGAAAGGGATAGCTAGACATGCAGTGACCTCACTGACTCAGCAACTTGCTCAATCATCTGTGCTCACTTAGGAAACTGTATAGTTGCCTTTCAAACATACTGAAAATGATAGATTGATAGATATAATAACTATTACTATACTTACTTGATATGTGCATAGTGTCACTTTGATGAGCACTGTTAATACATCTTTATCTGCATGTCTTTCGCCAAATTTTGTTCAATTTGAGTCAGAGATTTTTTTTTGTCATTTGACTGTTTTTTTTTTAATTAAGGCCTTATAGCTGATACTTTCCTTTTCTTTTTCCTAGTAAAACAGTTTTTAATCATTTGCTTTGTTATTCATTAGCCATTGTATTTTCTTTTTCTTTTACATTCTTTTTCACTTGTCCTATATTTATTGACTGCTAAGCCTCCACAAACCAAGAATGTGCCCATTCATTTCTCTTCATGGGGGTGACAGCTGGTTATGTTGCAGCATTCAGACATCCATGATTTAATTTCATTTCGTGGGCCTAAGAATAACAAATATATGTGCTTACATATGTGAAGCCCAACTATAGCTTTCCCTGTGGATGATGGACTGTGGATATGTTCCCACACATGCTACATGAAGGTAACAATGCGGAGGAGACTTGGCAGAGGTAAGCACATTTTCATGGTTTACATAATGCATGCAGTTCACCATTCTCATCTGTAGTTCCAGCTTTGCTGCCTGCTGTGTCTAGGTGTAGTGTGGGCCATTGACATTATTTTTCCCCTCTGCATATAGTTACTGCAGCTGTGCGCATGGCATTGCATGCTTCATTCTGTCTATAACAAATTTGTGACAGCCATATATTTCTGCAGCTAAATTTCATTTCAGCCATGTGTCCCCATCCAAACGTAACTTCAGGTAAATGTCTTATTGTTGAACAACCTGATTGTGAAAAACAGTTACTTTGTTTCTGTTATGATCAGAACTGTACAATAATGTGCTTATGATCCATTTAAGAGAATCATCATTTACCAGAATGTCAATGATTACACTTTATTGATTGTATAAATAACTGTGTGGCATTGTGGGTAGTATTTAGTAATTCTAACAGAAATAGTCTGTGAAATTGATTACTGTGACATTTTATTAGTCTGGGTCTTGACCCAGGAGATTTTTGAAAGATCTGGCTGACTGGACAAGTTTTCAGGGATGTGGATATTTATCACTCTCTTTAACTTTTCAGACTTTAGTCTTATGTGTTCACTTGCATTTATTTTTCTATGAACTGTAATATATCTGAATGTTTACTCTGAATACTTCATGAGACACTGCAATGTCAAAGTGCGCAGCTTTTGCAACTAATTGTTATAGGTTCATAGGTTTATTTAAGCCTACCCAGTTTCCCTTTTTGTACTCAAAATAACCTACCCCATTTGGTTAGAGATTGACCTTATCCATCCCCTGATCAAAATTATATATTACCCCTAATGGGAATAACTGGGATCATAACCATATATAATTTGAAGGGATCTGTACATGGGATAAAATTTTCAGGAGCTGTCTTTGTCCATTAGTAGTACTGTGGGCAGTCCTAAGGTAAATTTTCTCTTTTCCAGCCATAGATTCAAGTTGGAGTTGAATATAGACAGGGATTAGCTTTGTTTAATGTGGATAGAGAGTCTGTTCTAGAACAGTGGTACCATCGGCAAGATATACCTGTTCCCCCAAACCATCTATTGATGTTGCAGAAGAGGTTTGGATCCCTAGACAGAGTATTTCTGATTCCATTGGACTTGCTGATGTTCAGTATATCCATCAGTACTGGGTTGGAGGATGCCTTGTATGCCAGATACAGGTCCTCTCTAAGCAGCCTGTAGGGTACTGAATACAGTGACAGGGCTTTGAGTCTATCCATGTCAAACATGTTGCTTAGGCCTTGTATCCTTTTAGTAAGGTAATATATACTGTGGGCATTCCAGTTGCTGCATGTGACCGGACAGATACATGCCAAAGGGGGTGTGAAGAATTCAGACACTGTCATTAGTGCTAGCATGTTTGGCTGAGGTTTTATACATAAATTTCAGAATAACCTGTGTATTATATGCCAGCATGATTAGCAATGGTATTGTTGATTTATGAAAGGTCCAAAATGCTCGGTGCTGACAAGATCCAACCAATGGAAGACAGTCCAACACAGTCAAACAAGAAAAACCTTCCGGATGGATACTGCTGTAGTATGAAAGTTCTTTATTAAAACCAATGAATAAAATCCAAAGACACAAAATATAAAAGTGTTAGCGCTTTCGGGTGTTACCCTTCATCAGACAAAGCACAATCATTATGAGACATCATTTAAAGCATGCATAGACCAATCAGAGGTTAGTAAAAAACCCGCCTTTTCCTCAAGGCGGGCTTCATGTGATGATAAGGTTAGGAAGGTTGTGGGTTCCCATCCTACTTTTGGCTATAGGAAAAACAAAAATCTGAAGGATATTCTCTGTAGGGAGCACACAATGCAGGATAGGGTTTACATCAAACAAGTTGGAAGCAGACCATGTGGAGTATGCAAAGCTTGCCCACATATTAACAGGGACACGACCTTTGTGCATCACACTACAGGTAGGAATATACAACTGAAAGCCAGGGCAACTTGTAGGATGAAGAATATAGTATATTTGGCTGAGTGCTAGTCTTGCCCATGTTTTTATGTGGGCAAGATGAACAATATGTTTAAAGTGAGGCTGCTACAGCATTTATCAGCCATAAGAAATGGCGATGTACATAATGCCCTCTTCAGGCATGTCCATGAGTTTCCAACACATGCTTTCACTTTTAGGGCCCTAGTGAATGTCACATTGAATAAAAGAGGGGGGGACATCAAACAACAGACAGAACTGATTGAGTCTAGGTGGATTATTGAACTTAATGCTCACAGATGGCCTGGCCTAAATGATGTCATACCTATGAAGCCCGCCTTGAGGAATAGGCGGGTTTTTTACTAACCTCTGATTGGTCTATGCATGCTTTAAATGATGTCTCATAATGATTGTGCTTTGTCTGATGAAGGGTAACACCCGAAAGCGCTAACACTTTTATATTTTGTGTCTTGGGATTTTATTCGTTGGTTTTAATAAAGAACTTTCATACTACAGCAGTATCCATCCGGAAGGTTTTTCTTGTTTGACTATTGTTGATTTATAATCTGTTTGTACAGAATGTTTTAGACTTGAACAGTGTTCCTTTACATTTCTAACTGCGCATATTTGTGAAGACGATTCTAAATGCAAACTGTCTCAGAATCAGCTGATCTGCAGATGATGCCATATGAATATTGACAGCTGCTGTGTGTTACTGTCAGAGGCTGAAAGATAGGAAGGAACTTTAGAAAACAGTTGATTGATTTTCAAAATATGAAATGAAAATTAGAACTAGAACAGTTGCGACAGTTAAGATAGTCTATTTAAGAGCCAGCTGAAGATAGTAATTGTCAGTTAATCACCTACCATTGCCAGTTACAGTAGTTAGTTGCCAGTTGCAGTTGTTCACAGTTATACTGTGCAGTGGATACCCAAAAGGACTCACCAAGAACTGTGAGCCTGCCTTTGCTCTTTTGTAATAATTTAGTTTAAATCAGGGACAGTGTTCTTTAGTCAGATGAAAATTATAACTAATCAGTTTTGATTTCATTTTCCTGGTGATTGAGTTCTGTTTGTTTATTGGAAATTACTGTTTTATATTTTTAATCATTTTGCTCATTATTAAATACTGTTATTGACTTCCATTGTGGCTGGTCAATCAATGTTTTCTTTAGTGATTTGAGAATGCTTATACCTGCTTTGATAACTTCCTGGGCCACTCAAAAAGCCTGGCTGCTTTAGGTCATTCGCCATCATTTGTTTTAATATCTAATTTTCATAACTGGACACCTCTTTAAAAGGGCATGTAGGCTGTCTGACTGGTGGCAGTGCACCTTATTTTGGGGAAGAAGCACAGCTGGAAATCTGTATCAGGCTTTCCCAGAAGTATTTGAATGTGTGAGATTTAATTTATTTAAGTGTGAGTGTATCAGAGGTCTTAAACTGGGACACATTGCTCTGAAGTGTGTAATAAGGAGTTATATTAAGGGTGGACAGAAGTACACAGCCCAGTTCCAGGTTATAGAGCATGTTCCTGTTGTGCTGCTAAGGGAAATTGTGAAATATTACTCCTGTTTATGTGACCATCTCACATTGCAGTTAGTAGTGAGGATTGAACCTCCTTAGTTACTGAACCAAATAGTGGGGGATGTCACATTATTGTTGGCAGTCCAGTGGGGTATTGTCCGGATGTCACAGGGGGCATTATATTCAATGACTGGCCTAGTAAGGACTAAGTAAAGGTGGACAATGACATTCTTAGATCTAGACATAATCACTTTGTTTATAAGGTGTACAATATACAAGGATTTTCTTACAACAACAGACACATGCTAGTCATAAGTTAGGTCACTGTCCACATAAATTCCCAAAACCTGAACAACTGGATCAACTCTTAGGGGCATATTGTCCTGTGGTATTTCCCTGGGGTAGATGACTTCCCAAAGTTATTTAGTGGTTGTATCTGTTTCATGAGTATGTTAATATGAAAAATGTGGAATGAGCTGATTCTTCTAGAAATGGCGTGTAGTATTAGAGTTTTTTTCTTTTTCTTCAACAAATATCATATAATTGCATAACTGGACATTAACATTTAGAAATATTAGTGCATAATTGATATTATTAGCAAATGACCAACATTTTAGTTCAAGACCCCTGCAATAACACTCTTAGATACACTGAAAAGGATTAGCCATATACTAGTCCCTATGGTACATAACTAGTCATAATCCTTCATCTGAATTAATGCCATTTACTGTGAAAGTCTTTGTCTGTTTCCTAGCTAATGCTTTACTCATATTAATAGAGTGGGTTGTGCTTCATATATTTGTGCTTTGTTCAGTAACCTGTTGTGTGTTACTTTGTCATATGGATTTTTAAGTCTAATCAGACCATTTAAATAGCACTATTCTCATTTAATGTCCTAGTCATCCAGTTAAATAGCTGTATTAAAAGTGTGTCACATGACCTTCCTGTTGTAAGTGCAGTGTCTTTGGTCCAGTGTTACAGTGATATTCAGTTATTGTAAAATTGTTGCCTTCAGAAGAAATCCCATGGTTTTCTCTATAGCTAAGGTTAAAATGGCAGGCTGATAGTTTTTAAGCATCTGTTTTACTTCCACTTATGTGAGGATAAAGCATATATGCCTTATTTTCTTTAAGAATCTTATCATCTTGATTTTATTTGTAAAAAAAAACATAATTAAAAGTACTGATAGCCCCACTGTCAGTTCTTGGAAAAGTTCTAGCATGAATTCCATTAGGCGTCATTGTCCTGTGTGCCTTTTGAATTTTTTCAGGATGCATTCTTCTGTGACTAGAACAGGATTGTAGGCCTTACAAGCCTATGGATTAGCAACACAGTTTCTTCCTAGACAGTAGTCAGCCTTAGACCCTGTCTCTAATTTCAAGAAGGGCCAGGCCATTCATTCCAGTGGTGAATCTGTCAATGTCCATCCAGTTGACCATCTTATTTTTAAAGTTGTATAGTGTGCTACACTGTATAATTTGAAGAGGGAACTGATTCCAGAGGAGGGGCACACATTGTATGATAAATCTGTCCCTCTTCCTAGTCTATTTATTTGTTGGTATCGATTTAGGTCTCTGCCCTTAGTGTAAGCTGGACTGTTTGACTTATTGAGGAATAAGAATTCTTGGAGAGTACTGGATCCCTTATAGTCCTATATGCATGACACAGGTCACCCCTACAGAGTCTGTATAAAACAGAGTAGAGGGACAAAGACTGGTAGTTAAAGTCTTTTAAGCACCTGTTCTTTTTAGTGACAAATCTCTGAAGTATCTCCAGTGTCTTGCTATGCTTTGTAGGGTTCATCTCAAAGTGAGTATTGTATTCAATGATGGGTCGACTCAGTGTTGAGTACAAGGAGACGAGAATTTCTTTAGTTCTGGAAGATATAACTTTAGCTATCAGCTGTACAAGGTAAAAAATTTTCCTAACCACTATTGCAGTGTGATGGACAAACATAAGAGAACTGTCCACCCACTTACTCATGTCTCTCACAACATTTACATTTTGATGTAGTGTATTATCTAGTTTGTAATTAGGAGATAAGAGGTGCTTACTAAATGCTATAGCTGTACACTTTTTTGACAGCAAGCTTGAACATGTTTTTAGTACACCAGCTTTTGAAAAGTACACACTCCTGGAGGAGTGTATGTATGTTGGGGGGAGGGGGGCTTAATGATGACTCCTAGCCTGTTAACCAGAAGAACAGATGCCAAACAGCAGAGATCCCAGAACCAATATCTACATGACTGAAGATACTCCCCCTATTTCTGAGCCATTAGACTACCACAATAACCACATACAGGTCAGTTTGGAGTTTGTCCAATGTATTTATTAATTTTGCATGTGGTATGATATTGAATGCCTTGGCAAGGTCAAGGTACACTTTGTGGACAGCTTTTCCATAGTCAACAGCTTCTGTAATCCTGTCAAAGAAGCTTATAAGATTCATTAGACAGGATCTACTATTGACAAAGACAAACTACTGAGGTTGAGTCTGATAAGATTTTGGTATCATAGTCATTTATGTCTGGAATAAGACACTCCATGGTTTTGCATGTGATGCTTGTTAGGATGATGGATCTGTAATAAACAGGGTCTGTGGTGGGGCCCATGAATAAAATATTCTTTGTTTTGGACAGTGCCTTCAGTATGTGATCTGATGATTGGTGGCATAATTCCATCAGGGATACATGGATTTGGAATAGATGTCTCAGTGGTAATGTTGGTACTAGATTTATTAGCCCATGTGTTAGTTATAGCAACTAGATGTGTGTAGTCAGTAACATTGTGAATAAGCATGAAGCAATGTTGGGTAATATTTCTTACTTTTCTTACATAGCTAAAGAATCACAGGCCTAAAGAAGATGCCCTACACTTGCTGCCTTAAAAAACTCCAGCTATACTCTGTCGCATATCGTCTACTCAGAGGCGATCTTTGCTTAACATACAAGGCCATGTCAAACCCAGAGCTATTGGACATGCTACACTTAAAGAAATCCCAATCCCTCAGAGCCACACACTCCAGGGATCTAAATCTTGTCATCACAATAAACAAAACATGCTGGAGGGATAGGTTTCTGACCCAGAGACTCCCCAGACTCTGGAATAGATTGCCCATACATGTCAAGCAGAGTGCCTCTTTGGTCCTCTTCAAAAGGAACCTTGACGATTGGATGGGAGAAAGGAAATTCACCCCGGGGATCACGTCAGTCACCCTGCTAGACAGGGGTCCAGGAAAGTAAATAGTGTGGGAAGAAATATCCAGGGAATTGTTATGGCTAGGCTTGTATCGGCCCTAGGGCTGATAGCCTAGTACCAACCTTTGAACCTATGAACCTATGGTTGTCTTTGGCTTTTGTGGTCAAATTGATTTTGTGGCATGCAGCTGTTTTTCTTATACCCCTTCTTAGTTTCTTATCTAGCCATTTCATTTTCTTCTTAGTTTGGAAGTTGTTTGTTCTTCTTTATAGCTTTAGGAATTGCTTCTTTCATCACATAGTTTGCTAATGATAAATGACCACCCTACACGTTTGCTTTTTAACCTTCACATTGGTTTGCATTTTATGGTAACTAACAATATAATACATTTGTTTAGGCATGAGTAGAACTTTTTTGCATAACTCTTGGCATTATATATTTTTTGGGTAATACCATTATAATTTAATGACTTCATCATGCATTTAAAATCCTTGAATTCTGTAATACTTGGTTAAACTCTTTCAACCCAGGGTTTTAATCAGACAGATTTGGTAAGTAACTATTTTCTTCCTTCGTGAAAACAGAAGTATTCATTTGGCTGTAATGCTTTTATACAGTTCTTCCTACCCTTTACAACATTATCAGTTTATTTCCCATACCCATGTCTTTCTTTGCTCCTGTACATGGTCTGTGACTTATTGCAGTTACCTTTTGTGCAGAAATACTTATCCTTTCCATAAATTACTTCATACTTTAGGTTCCTAATCATAAATCCGTAAGTCTCTCAAGAATACTGTAGTATAGAAGCAAAACCTACTTTGCTGATGGCCTGCTCAGTACTTGCTTTGCAGAAGTTTGCTATTCTTTCATATGAAGATTAACAAAGTGTCATAAATTCAAATTAAATTTGAAGAAAAGGTTGATTAAAATGGAGCCTTCCTCTGCAATTTGAACAATAAGCTGATTTCGTTTAACTCCCTACTTACTGTTAACTTTTCATGTTAGTTTTCCTCTCAGCTTTTTCCTGAATTTATTGTTCATTTATGCCTAGAAGTAGTTTTTGTAACCTGTTCTTTGAATGTCTCTGTTTTTGCTTAATCTTTTCCTTCCATTCCCCTTCCTTTTTTGTCTGTTCCCACTCTTTTCAGTTAATCTTATTTTACTGTTGTCTAGAAATGTCTAGCTACTTTTAATGTAGTTTCTTATATACTAATTTGATTTTGTTAATTCAATTTTTTGAGCTGCAATGTTTTTGGAGTTTTTCCACTTGGACCACCAGTAATAATGGACTCTACACAAATAGGCCTATTCAGTTAAAGTATAATATCTGGAATTTGTTTTCATAGCTGCCTTTCTGTTAATATAGTGAACACAGAAGGTTAGAAATCCTAAATTCTTTAACAACTTTAATAAGAAATCCAACCATTGGCCTTTTATATAACAATGTAGTAGCATATGTATAGGCGAATAACGTAAGCACTGGAATCTGTCTTCCTGATGCATTTTACGGAGATAGCAGCAATAATTGATGAGGGTGAAGTTCAGAACCATAGTTGTGTGGACATTAATTGAATGTACTTCATAACCGCAAGTTTACACTTAACAGTGTGTATCACCTTGGAGTCATTCATTTCCCACATAACCATATTCAACGTCACAAGGACAAGTCAGAGTCTGTGCTGGAACTCCATGGGTACAAGGTAGGAAAATGATCCCATTTGGTGTATAGCTCATTAAGGACACATGCAAATGCTTACTTATAAATGGTACACAGGCTCGTGGGCACTTTGGAAGATTGCTAAATAACCTACAGCAAGCTTTTGGAATGTTGAAGAAAAATGAAATGCTTGACTCAGTAAGTATGAGAAGAAGCACAAAGAAGACACCCCAATTGAGAACTGAATGAGGGGGTCCAAGCTCTGTGTGGCAGTGGTACTAAATTCTGTGCCACTGTGTCACCCAGCAGCTAGGATTAATTGTTTACTATCCGTGATATGGAGAGCAGAGCCTGAGTAAGCAGCACCATTGGCTGAACTTTCTGTGGAGCAGCATCAACTTGAGAATTTAATTTAAAACAAGAGGGATCTAGTTTAACATGTGACATAAACCTAACTGCATAAGTTAGTTAAATGTGCGGTTCTTCTGTAGTGGCCATGTACCCTGCAAAGAGTGACAGCAGTATGATGAAGACTATGGAAGAAGATGTCTCCCTGTGGATTACACAGATCCATCTTACAACAAAAACACCAGTGCTGCAGTCAAAGATGGTTGACATCTCAGCAGCCAAGACTGTAGTGTAAAAACTGGTGTGAGGTCACTGGCAGTAGCCATCCACATCTACCAAAACAACCTGACCACATACAGGAAGAAGGGTGTACCAGAAAAGATAATGACACATAATGAGCATTTCAGGGTTCAGTATGTGTGGCAGTCTTTGGGAATACACATTATATCAGCTGTTGCTGCTGTGGCTTCATCTTCTTAGTCGTCATCAGGGCTTTATCCCTCTTTGATATGGCACTGACTATGACATATTTGCTGTTAGTTTATTATGTTCAGAAATCCTCCATATCCTTAGTAGCTCTTTGCATTTCACTTCTACCTGTGACAGAGGTTCAGTTCTCAAAACGTGCTTGAGAAAGTAAGTACTTACATCCCACTTAAGCACTTACACTTTTGCAATTAATGATGATTGGATTGGTTGAGTAAGGTGAAGGTATGGGTGCGTATTTTATGCTGAAGGAGATTGTTGATAAATTTGTTGTAAATGGGTCTGTCTTCTTTATTTCCAAGCACAACTCAAGTTGCAAAAGTCCAAGGCCCCAGATGGGTAAACCAAGCAACAACACCTGCCCAAAAAAAAAAAAAAAAGAACCCCACACACACACACACACACACACACACACACACACACACACACACACACACACACACACACACACAAAATCAGCTCTGGTCAACATTAAACAATCAAGCAATATAGGTAAGAGCAGGATAGCAACATCATGAATGCCATGCCATCCATAACACCAACAAGCAAAAGAATTAAAGAAATTACTGCCATAGTCAATGTCCCACCTTAAAAATGTTGAATGCTACACTGTCTAGCATTATATATATAACAGATAAGTAAAGTGTGACACATTTACTTACAACAAATTCGAAGGAAGCTCACATCATGGTTAAAACGTAGACTTTATAATTAAAAACAGTTCTTTGATACCTAGTTTCTTTTCACTTGCTAGAACAGTCACTTATTTACATTGTAACATTTTCCTTTTACACTATTTATGTCAAAAACTTTATATAGCAGTTGTAAGAGATTATATTTTACTACACACCCAGCTCTTCAAACATTAGAGACTTGAATGGCAAGTAGCTTGCAAGACCCCCCCCCCATTTACAAAAATAAGCAGGTTATTCTCATATTCTCTCTTAGCATCTCTAGATACAAATTCTTCAAGATAAACAACTTTAGTATTTTTCCTCTCTCATTTATTAGTTCATTTTACCTCTTATATTGCTAATCCTTTGGTTCCCGAAGTGCGCGGGCGTGTGCACACACACGCGCACACACACACACACACACACACACACACACACACACACACACACACACACACACACACACACACACACCCATGCACACCCACCCATCAATATGATTGTACACCTCAGAAACCTACTTTAAATCAAGCAAATGAATGCATTCATAAGTAATATCCCAGAAATGTATCTCAGCTTATTGATGTCAGAATCATACAGTGCAATGACCCTCAGCCCTCTCTATTTCTTAGCCCAAGAATCAGAAATAAAAACACAAAATCAGGGACAGATTTTAAATATTTCTTTTATATGCCTAGAAAGTTGGAACAGCAAACTTTGCATTAACAGGCATTTTCTGAAGGATTCAAAGTGTGAAACTCACAAATCTGCAATAATTTGACAAAAGCTAGGTAAAAGACACTGCTGGAAACAGAGGCACCGAACACTTTAGGACCAGAAAAAGAAACTCTTTAATGTGAAACCAATAAAAACCAAGCAGTAATGTAAAGCACTTTTCATCTGGCTACATAGCAAGACTTCTTCAGACAAAGAAAGCAAAAGGTTTGCAGCAGTAAGTATTCACCCTGTACTTTCCTATTAAACTAATTAACAGACTGAACGAATGGAGGTAATGTGTAAGCATTACCAACTTGCTATTGACAAATTAATAATGGATACTACTAGTTTAGATAAGGATATAAAAACTGATGCTGACTTTGCTAGATACCAGTTTGACTATAGAAGGATTTTTACGTCTATTGATCTACAGATTATAAAAAGCACAGAACAAAAAATAAAGAAACCGAATAGAGACTTAAAAGACTACAAAAATGGCACAGTGTATTTGGTACCTCCCCCGTCACAGACTTGGAATGCAGTTGGCCATGCTGGATTGCAAACCCGGTCTTATAATCAAACTAGGTCGACTGAGCCAGGAACTACTGTTCATGCTGGGTAGAGGAACGATGAAGGGAAAGGGAGCCACATGCAGGCAACCAGTACAGCAGAAAAAGATGGAGGGTTTTACCCAGCCTTTTCCGACCAGGAAGGCATGGAAAATGGGGCTAGAGAGGTGCAAGATTTTCAGGACAACCGTGGGCAGAGCCATCAGAGACATTACAACACAAGAGGAGTACTGAGGAATTACAATCCGAGCAGGAACTACACCAAGAAGAAAAGGTAATTAACCAGGGTGAACTTTCAGATGAACGGCAGTGCTGTAAAGTTATAACTAATCAAAGTGGAGACTATAAAATTTTTAATTTAAATACCTTTGACATTGAGCCTATATTGATTGAAGTACTTGCAAAAGGTTGGACTTTTGTTCCTTCCACTAGGTTTAATTTACCAGCAACCCTAGTGGATTTGAAGCTTTATACTCGGAAAGTGAACTTGAACATTCTATTGGATACCAATAGGTCAGACCAGCTACCAGTATTACATGTAGCAAGTACTTATAACCCCCCTTTTACACCCCCTTGTGTCATTATTCGAATTTCTGTCTGAATTAGAGATGAGGGACTGGTTTAACCATACTGTGGACACAGAGGGATGGAATATAACAAAAGAAGAAAGGGAAGCGTTGCCCTTATTTTTATCATTACCTATTCGCTTCCTAAAACCTGATAAGGGAGGGAGGTTAGTTTTGATGGATAAGGAAGACTACAATAAAAGAATGAATGGTGTTTTAAACAATGTTACATATGTAAAAGCAAGTCTGCATGAGTTACATGTTGCTTACAACCGTATTAGGATTTTCCTACACGATTTGTTTTTTGAAGAAGCTATTGATGTCAACTTTTAACTATTTGCAGACTTTGTCCCCAAAAATTCCAGCATTGTTTGGCATCCCGAAGATGCATAAGAATATCCACAATCCTCCGATGAGGGCACTGATGGACGCAAGTGCGTCCATTACTTATGCTATTGCTAAACTAGTAGACCTTACCCTTAAAAATATGTAGAAAAAGAAAGACAAATTTGTAAGGATTCTTGGGCATTTCTGGCTAATATTAACAAGTGTGAGTTTAAGGAGGATGTGAACTTCCTAACTATTGATGTTTATGACTTGTACTTCTCTATCCCGAGTGTCATTGGTACAGAATGGGTAGTGGAGAGGTTACAGTTTCATGTGCTCCTTCTAATGAAATGAGGTTCATGGAAGACCTGTTGGATGTGGTGTTGTCTAACAACTTTGTCTTGTTTGATTCTGACATCTATTTACAAAAAGTGGGTGCAGCCATGGGCTCACTCTGTGGGGCCACATTCGCTAATTTAGTGATGGCCCAGTGGGAACATCAGTTTTTGTTTAACAATAAAGACACAATGGACAAAATTGTGGTATATACAAGGTTTTTGGATGACATTTTCCTGATGTTTAGAGGGGAACAACAAGTGGCTTTAAACTGGTGGACAGTTTAAACCATATCACTAGTTTTTTTTTAAATTTACTAGTGTCTTCCATGAAGAGTCTATTGCTTACTTGGATGTTAACTTAATTAAGGACAGAGTGGGTAAAAAGTATGTGGCTAAAATTTACCGCAAGTCAACGTACTCTAATTCTTTTCTTTTTTATACAAGTTCACATCACCACCACCAGAAAAAAATCTGTCATTAAAAGTCAGTTAGTCCATGCTGCCAGAATGGTGTCAGAGGAGAAGGACATTTTAGAGGAGTGCGATGCCCTATCTCTCATGTTTATCCATAGTGGGTACCCAGTTGGTATGGTGTCTGAACTTGTGAGTGAGATCCGGTTTAAAAGACAAACATGGTGGTTCAAACCTATCTTATGTAACCATGAAGAAGTTTCTCATGATTCGAGCTGTATAGTAGTATCTACGGATGGTTCACCAGTAGGAGACAATAGACTTGAGAACTATAGAATTAGTTTAATCACTCCATTTAGTGTGGATGCTAATGAAATTATTAAAATGTTGTGGAAAAACTGGAACATTTTCGGGTCAGACATAAAGATAATGGAGAAGGTGGGGAGCAAACCTATTGTAACATTTAGAAGAGGTAAAAATTTAAAAGCCCTCCTAGAAAGTGGAAAGGCCATGTGTCCTAGAACACCTGGTATGTTCAAATGTGAGGCTTGCAACCTTTGTAAGTTTATGGTGACTGGTAGCACCTTTTTGATTCAAGGAAGTACTTATAAAATTAGTGGATGGTATAATTCTAATTCCAAGGCAGTGGTGTGTCTAGCCCCAGTGTCAGACATGCCCAGCCTTCTATGCCGGAAAAACTAACAGAAGACTAAAGGAAAGGGTAGATGAGCATGTACACAGTATTGTCAAAGGTAAACAGGAGAATGCTTTGGCAAGGCATTGCAATGGTAATTCTGGGCATTTTTTTTTTTGGTTTTAGAATTATTGATCAGATTGTACCCAACCTAAGAGGGGGTCCATTCCAATTATTATTGGAACAACTGGAATTGCTTTGGCAACTGAGGCTAAATGCCAATAGGGCACCAGGACTAAATTAAGTCATCTCACTAACTTGTATTTTAAAACTAAAAAGTTTGAGTAGATGACTTGCTGTTTGGCCCTGATATAAAAACTGGAGGTTTAGCATAGAATATAATTCACACCTTGGAAGCGTAACAGCTAAATGGATTTTTTAACCTCTGCCCTGAAGTAACTGTGTACACTTTTTGTAGTTAATGGCGTATTTTAACAACAGTTTGTACAAACAACGCATGTAGGTATCTAGAGACAATGGGCCAGATTCAGGAAGGCTTACATGGAGTTTAAGAGTAGTGTAAGCCTCCGTGTAAGCCTCCTGATTCAGCAACAGCCCAAATCTCCGTGTAAGAGACAGCTAACACGTCTCTTACACGGAGTGGGCGTGGAAATGCTCAATACCTCATTTGCAGCTCCAAGATATGCAAATGAGGTATGTGAGCGATCCACGAAGCCCAAACCAGTCCGTGTAACGGACGTGTTAGCTGCAGAAATGTACTCAGCTGACAACTGAGTACATTTCTGCAAAATTAAAACGGAGCTATGTCAGCTCCAAATAAAGGGTGCATTTGTTACAGTAAGCATGCCAATGGCCAAATATGTGGCCATTGGCATGAAAGTGTTGCAAAAAAGTTATATAACTTTTTTTTTTCACGGATTTATGTGTTTAACTGAGCGCACACCGCGCAAACGGGTGCGCTACCTAAAACTGAAAACCGAAGCTTATAAGCCCACAATTGTGGGATTTATGTATTACATGAAATGTCAATGGAGGGACTTGCAGAGCAAAACAATATGGCCTCTGTTTAGTGGTTGTCAAGGGGGGGAAGCTCCGTGTAAGATATGTAACTAAGCATTACTAGGCAATCCTATGTAAATGAGGGTTACAATACTGAATCACACTGCCACATAGGTAATGAGCACTTTCTGAGTAGTGTAAGAGTTAGAGAAGGGGAGGAACAGAGTAAGAGGTAGGTGACATCATGGGGGGGAAGGATATAAAGAAATGTACCAGATTGGAGGGCAATGTAAGGTAAGAGATGACAGACAGACATCAGGGAGGGAGGTGTGTCCCAACAGAACACTAGGAAAGTGAAGAAATTGAGGGCATACGCTATCCCTACACTCAAAGTTTCTTGATATGCGTGTATGCGAGAGTGTAAGGCAGGTTCAACATGTGGGAGCGTGTTGCAAACTGTTTACAACGGTTTGCGCGGGCGTGCACGTGTGTAAGGCAGTGTGCGCGCGTTTTAGCATGAATCAGCCTAGCTAACACCGTGTAGGGATGTGTACGTGCGTTTAAGTGACTGTGAGCGTGTTTAAGCTGGTGTGCACATTGCTCCCCCTCAGGAAACAGAGAGGAAGCAGGAAACAACCAAAATACAGGGAAACTGCCAGGGAATACTGCTGGAGTTAATTGGTGGAAACAATTGGAAGCAGGCAATTACACAGGCAGACTAGAAACCCAACCCAGCACTTAAAACACAACAGAGAGCAGTGCAGGCTGTTTCTCACAAGAGATACTGCCAGAAACTAAGCTATCAGAATTGAAAACTGAAAAAAAGCTGAACTCAGAGCAGAAATGCTAGGGCTGCCA
Source organism: Protopterus annectens (assembly GCF_019279795.1). Lineage (NCBI taxonomy): Eukaryota > Metazoa > Chordata > Ceratodontiformes > Protopteridae > Protopterus > Protopterus annectens. The sequence goes on along the minus strand of NC_056726.1, from coordinate 374,325,523 downwards.
TAGCTGTTATAATCAGACATAGGCGAATTGCTGAGGGTGGTGATAATGCAGATGCTGACAGACAACCCAGAGTGAGGAGAAGGAGAAGAGTATACAGGCCCAGGGTCACCTACCATGGGTTACATGAGCTGGAGATAGTAGAGCTATAGAGTGGACAGAGAGCTCCTGCAGCAGATTGTTGAGCTGTGCAGGCCACGCCTCACACAGAACCAACAGAGGGGAACCCATCCCAGTGGAAACCAAGGTATGTGTTGGCCTAAGAATACTAGCAACAGGTACCTTCCAGAGACCAACTGGCGATATGATGGGGATATCACAGGCATCAGCCTCCAGGGTACTGCACCAGTTCCTGGATGCCATGTCACCACATGTCAGTGATCATATATATGTCCCTAATGACCGTGAGGTTGTGGCCAGCAATATGCGTCTCTTCCAGCAAATAGCGGGATACCCTGAGGTGCTGGGTGCAATAGACTGCACGCACATACGCATCAAGGCACCAGCCGGTGAGCAGGGTAGAGTCTACATTAACCGCAAGGGATACCCCTCCATCAACTGCCAGGTCGTGTGTGATGGCCAGGGCATAATAATGAATGTGTGTGCTGGCTGCCCTGGGAGCTACCACGATTCCCACATCTGGCATCTGCACC